>NW_007245638.1:1046307-1056881 GCF_000164805.1 Carlito syrichta
AAAAAAAAAAAAAAAATTAGTCGGGCATAGTGGCACATGCCTGTGGTTCCAGCTACTTGGAAGGCTGAGGCAGAAGGGTCACCTGAGCCCAGCAGTCGAGGCATGCCACTGTGCTCCAGCCTGGTGACAGAATGAGACTCAACTCAAAAAAAATAAAATAAAATCAATTTTACTTATTTTCTTGTTAAGACAAGGCCTACCTATATCACCCTGACTGGAGTGCAGTGGCATGATCACAGCTCACTGTAGCCTCAACCTCCTAGGCTCAAACCATCTTCCTGTGTCACTCTCCCACCCCCAAAATACTAGGATTACAGGTGTGAGCCACTTGCACCTGGCCTTTTTTTTAAAAACCCCAACCACTCTTTAAAAAGTACTGAAACCTACATTATTTAAATACACTATCAGGCCAGGTACGGTAGCTCAACCCGTAATCCCAGCACTTTGACACACCGAGGCAGGAAGATCACTTAAGCCTAGGAATTTGAAACAAGCCTTAGCAACATAGTTAGGACCTGTCTCTACAAAAATATATATATATAGCTGAATATGATAGAATGCACCTGTAGTCCCAGCTACTTGGGAAGCAGAGGTAGAAGGATCACCTGAGCCTAGGAGGTCAAGGCTGCAGTGAGCCATGAGCATGCCACTGCATTCCAGCCTAGGCAACAGAGTGAGAACGCAACTCAAATAAATAAATGAGCCATTAGTACTCCAAGTAAAACTGCAAAAATGCCTCTCTGACATTTCTTTTTGTATGTCCACTGTCTCTGTTGCTTGAAGGGCAATAGAAAAAGATGAGACTCTGGAAATCACAGATTCTAAGTCCACTGTCCTTAGTTTCTACTTCTGACTCCAGGATTTTGAGCAGGTTGAGATACCTGTCCTTCTACATTAAATGGTGTGAAGATTCAGTGAGATAATACACTCTGGGTTCCAGATGGATGTCAGTTGGTAATGAATAGAAGAAAAATTGGTATATTCTAGGAGGAAGTATATTCTAGTTGCTATATTCTAGATGCTTCTGGGAATAATGAAACTTTACAAATTTGGCCGACACCATTAGTAAGATTTCTCCCAGGGCACTTGGGACTAAATAAATATATTTAGGAGAATGTAGTAAGTAAAGAGCTGGATGTGGTGGCATGAGCCTGTAGTCCCAGCTACTTGGGAGGCTGAGGCGGAAAGATCATTGGAGTACAGAAGTTTGAGGCCTCAGTGAGCTATGATTGCACCACTATACTCCAACCTGGGCAAGAGAGCGAGACCCTGTCTCTCAAAAAATTTTAAATTAAAAAGAGAATGTGGTAAGTAATGTTTGCAACCAACCATAGGGTAGCTAATAAATATACATGAAGCTAATCAGAGTAACAAAAGCACACAAGCCTGGCATTGTAGTACTTTTTACCACTTGTATTTATGTATTTGGTTCGTTTTATCCATCTGCTCATTAGGATGTAGGAGACACAGGGCAGGCACCATGCATATCTTGTTCACGATTTTAGCCCTGGGACCAGAGCAGTCCCTGACAGATGGCAGACCCTCAAACAATTGTTCACTGTATGAATTAAGCTAAGACCAAAGTTCTGATTCCAGTCCTGCTAAGGAACAACACAAGTGTGTGCAAACACTTTCCAGTGGCTTCCAACCCTCTTAATAGGCTGCTGTAACAACCAATGGCTTGATGCGATATTTTCCCTAAGCAAGGCATAGGCATCGTTGGTGACATGAGAAAGTTTTAGGTGGCACGTGAGTGCATTTTTATATTTATAGTTAGATATTTATTTTAATATTTAATATGCATTGTATAGAACTAGCACATCAAACCCATGAATTCACAGATGTTATCTACTGAGGATGAAGATAAGTAAATATTTAAGTTAATAAATTGAATCCAAGCTGGGCTCGGTGGCTCACCCTGTAATCCCGCGCCTTGGGAGGCTGAAGTGAGTGGGTTGCCTGAGCCCGCGGGTTTGAGACCCGCCTGTGCAACTTGACGAGACCTGTGACTTGCTGCAAGTAAACTGTGAGCTCACAATCACCAATGAAAAAGAGAAGTGAGCCGGGCTCGGTGGCTCAGCCTGTAATCCCATGCCTTGGGAGGCTGAGGTGAGTGGATTGCCTGAGCCCGCAGGTTCGAGACATGCCCAGGCAACTTGGCGAGACCTCATCTCTACAATAAATCAAAAAATCAGCCGGGCGTGGTATCGCGCGCCTGTAGTTCCAGCTACTTGGAAGGCTGAGGCGGAAGGATCGCCAGAGCCCAGTGTGTCGAGGCTGTGGTGGCCAGTAGCGGCTACTGCACTCCAGTCTGGACAACAGAGTGAGACTCCAACTCAAAAAAAAAAAAGAGAAGTGGTGTTTAGGCCTAGTTTTGGGTTGTCTCTACCCTCTCCTTCTGTCTGATGGCCTCGGTGAGGACTGCCTGGACTCGGTGAGAATTGCCTGGACTGTCTCAGGTATCTCTGAGACAGCATTTCTCCCTCCCTTCAGTCCCATCCCATCCTGATCCCATCCCTGGACCCCATAGCCTTGGTTGATCGTCACTGTATCTTCTGTGTAATCCCTCTGCCCACTTTCAAAAGCTATATCTGCTTTGCCTATTACTCAAATAATCTAATATACATTACGATGTGGAATATGCTTTTTCTAATATGTCTCCCTTATCTAGAAAGAAGGGGATAAGGAGAGGCTTTGAGAGGCAGGAGGATCTAAAGTTTCAGTTAGGCAGGATGAAGAAACTCTGGAGACACAGCGTACAGCAAGTGACTATAAATAATACCGAATTGTGTACTTGAAATTGGCTGAAAGTACATCTTGTGTTCACACCCTGCGCGCACACGGTAACTGTGAGGTGATGGTTATGTTAATTATCTTGTGGCAATCATTTCACAGTGTATACATATATCAACACATTACTTGTACACCATTATTATATACAATTTTGTCAATTATACCTCAATAAAGTTGGGAAAATAAATAAGATTTTAACTCAAATGTCGTCTGATCAGAGGTGCCTTCTCTAGCCTAAGTCGTTCTATCTAATTGCCTTCCTGGCAATTAAAACGATCTGAGATTGTTATTTCCTTTTTTTTTTTTTCTATTATATTTTCTCAATGTAAAACGTAGCCACCAAGAGAGCGATGACCTTGTTCTGTCTTGTTTTCTCTGTACCCCCAGAGCCTGGAACAGTGTCTGGCTTAGTAACATACACAATTAAATACTTTGGAGCAAATGAGTTGACTTGTTTGTTTTGAGCCCATTTCACAAAGGGCCAAACTGAGGCCCTTGAAAGGCAGAGGCTCTAGGTGAGTGCCTCCGCCTACGTCAATCCAAGCACGGGCAGCCCTGGTCCGATGGCACCCGATTCCTCTCCCTTCGCCCCACTCCCCAGCCTGCAGTCTCCATTCAGACCGACCTCTCCGCGGGCTCTTCTTGCGCTGTCGCCTGGACCCCGCCAGGGGGCAGCAGAGGCGGCAGCCCCCGGGTCGACCAAGACGGCGGGGCCGGAGGCGGTTTCCGCTTCCGGGAGAGGATGGCCGCTTCCGCTTCCGGCCACTTGGCGAGCGAGGCGCGGACGGGAGGATGGACGGACTGGTGGCTCAGTGCTCGGCGCGGCTGCTGCAACAGGTGGGGTCGCGCAGCCCCGGCGAAGAGGCTCCGCGGGGAGGGAGCAGGCCCCGCTTCCGGCCGGGCGGCGTCGGGAGGGACGGCGAGCCGAGGAGCTCCGGGTCCCCTCCGACGGCGGAGGCGGGGTCCCTGCTGGAGCGGGAAGGGGTGGGAGAGGAAGAACCTATCATCCCAAGGCTCTGGTGACTGACATTCCGCCGGGTGGGGGTCCCGCCCGCTGCTGACCTTCCTCGGTACAGGTCCCCTCCACAGTCCGCTTCCTGCACACACGTGCTGTCTTGGGGGATAGGGGTAGGCAGGGCGGGGTGAGATCAGGAGCCCCCCTGCGCCCTGGTTCGCAGCCCAATCGCCGATCTCCCTGGGATGCCGAGCGAGGGCTTCCTGGTAAAGCCCGTGGAGTGCTTCCTTCTCACACGGGAGTTTGCTCTCTGCCATCAACATTCCGGGGGAAGGAACAGTCACAACTTGTGAAAGTGAAAGCGGGACGGCTCCATCACCTTTTACGTCCAGGTGGGGGAGCGGAGGGGCATGATGGGACGGTAGTTCACGATGCTCTTTCCTCGAACTGCTTTGTAGTAAATCAGCAGTTACAAAGTACAAGTGGGTCACGTAAGTGGGCGAGTTCTTTGCTGTTCTGAGCCATGTACTCTTTTTTCTTTTCTTTTCTTTTCTTTTCTTTTTTCTTTTTTTGAGTTGGAGTCTCATTCTGTCGCCCAGTCTGGAGTGCAGTGGCACACTCCAGCATCGACCTCCTGGGCGTTGGCGATCCTTCCGCCTCAGCCTTCCGAGTAGCCAGAACTACTGGCGTCGTGCTACCCCGCCCGGCTGATTTTTTATTTATTGTAGAGACGAGGTCTAGCCAAGTTGCCCGGGCTGTCTCGAACCCGCAGGCTCAGGCAATCCACTCGCCTTGGCTTCCCAAAGTGCTGGGATTACAGGCTGAGCCACCGAGCTCTGCCTGCCATGTACTCTTTATCCGTGTGAGGTTACAAGACTGCTTGACTGGGTTGTTATAATCACACGGATAATTTTTGAAAAATGTATAGTTCAGTGCCTGGCACATAATGTGTACTCATTTATGGCAACTTTCTTTTTTGGCTGTAGCTGTCTCCCAGTAAATCTTAGGAAATTTCAGGTGAGGAACCTGCACATCCCACCCACCCCCCCTCAGTTTAACAATTAAGTTGGAAGCTTTATTTCTCTCTGAATTGACAGGTCATTAGTTTTAGATGTTAAAGTACAAAACCTGATCTAGTCTAGGACCTAAGATGCTGGAAATAGAGGAAGAAATGAGAAAATTGTTCAGCCCCAGAAAGGGTAAAAGGCAGAACCTTGAGCTATTTTTAATGTGACAAAGGCATTTGGTTTTTAAGAGTCCCAAGTCATAAGATTTGGGAATAAACACAGCTTGTTCATCTTAAAACTTAACTAGTACCTGCTAACTCAGGGTGCTTTATAGAGCCAAAGAAAGAAACTAGGATTATGAGGCCTATTCCATTTTATGCTTAACTCTCCTATTCCTCCCTCCCAACACACACGTGCACATGTGCTTGCTTAATTTTTTCTTAAGGATAATGTGCTAGTGTCAGCAAAAGTCTCAGGAGGAGAAATCACATCAAAAAAGCAAGTTAATCATTCCCATAGCTTCTGCCATGCCCTGGTAGAAAAGACTAGGCAGAAGTAAGTTTATGGTACAGTTTATCTTATCATGGAAGTCATTGATCATACTGGACTGAATAAAGTGCGTTTCTTTTCACAGGAAAAAGAGATTAAATCTCTGACTGCTGAAATTGACCGACTGAAAAACTGTGACTGTTTAGAAGCTTCTCCAAATTTGCAGCATTTGCAAGAAGAAAATTTAAAATTAAAGTATCGACTGAATATTCTTTGGAAGGTAAGTTCTTTGAGTTTTGATTTTATTCTCCAATTTTTATATATATATATATATATATATATTTTTTTTTTTTTTTTTTTTTTTTTTTTTGAGTTGGAGTCTCACTCTGTCATCCAGGCTGGAGTGCAGTGGCACACTCACAGCCACCCCAGTGTTGACCTGCTTGGTGCCAGCAATCCTTCCACCTCAGCCTTCCGAGAAGCTGGAACTACAGGCACGTGCTACTACCCCCAGCTAATTTTTTTTGACTTATTGTACAGATGAGATCTCGCCACGTTCCCCAGGCTGGTCTCAGACCCATGGACTCAGACAATTCACTCACTTTGGCTTCCCAAAGTGCTGGTATTACAGGCTGAGCCCCCAACCCAGCCTAAATTATATCTTTTTAAGAACCTTTGTTACTAAAAGTTCTCAAAGTATACCCTGCAGAATTTGGGAACAGGGTTATAGAAACCATATTCTTTTCCCTGCATTAGACAAGTTGGCACTGAGTTTTAGTGCAAGTAAGGGAGAAGTCAATGTTGCCCTGTCTTTCAGGACCCTTTGAAATATTTTATCATACTGATTGTTTGGCTAGTTTAAAGTAGGATTTAGATAGGGTTGAGGCATCTCTTGCAACAGTTTATGTGCATGCCTTTTCTAAAAGACGTTTTTGATTTTTAGTTCATTGCCTTGCTCATAAAGGAACTATTTAAAAACACACCTACATGCCTCCTCTGCCCGAAATTGGCTATTTATACTTTTTGTATTTTATAGCATCATTTGTGTGTTTTCCACTTAACATTTCAACACACTTTTTTCCCATGAAGCTTGTTGTATATTTATTTAATGGTCTCATATTCTGATAATGTTTATCAGTTTTCTCCAAAAAAACTGCATTTGCATCAGTTCTCTGGCCTGCATTTTAGGTTTCCAATGACATATCCCAGAGTGTGACCTCATTCCCATCATTATTCTCAGGCAGGCCACACTGGCATTACATCTTTTCTCCAAAGCTGACTCCGTTTACTCACCTTACATTCTGCCCCACTCCCAGGGAGTCTCTTTTATTACCTATTTGTGATCTGTTGTACTTGAAAGAGCTTTGTCTTTGAGTCTTCAAAAATCACAGAATTCCTTTTTTTATGGTGTCTTCTCAGAAGAGTCTCACCTTTCTAGTTGTCATTTATTCTGTACTTATCTATGCTTAATTCTCTGACTGATTTATGTTGAGTCAGGATCTCACTCTGTCACCCAAGCTGGCACAATCACGGCTCACCAAAGCCTCAACCTCCTGGGCTCATGATCTTTCGATCTCAGCCTCCCAAATAACTGGGACTACAAACATGTGCCACCATGCCCAGCTAATTTTTTATTTTTTGTAGAAATGAGGTCTCACTGTGTTACCCAGACTGGTCTCAAACTCCTGGATTCAAGCAATCCTCTCGTCCTCTGCCTCCCAAAGTGCTAGGATTACAGGTGTGAGCCATGGTGTCTAGCCTGTTAATATTTATTTTAATTCAATAGTATCGTTAAATGCATAATATATACTAGTGACTGTGAGGGGAAAGATACAAAAAGAAGTACAGTATATTCTCCAACTGTTCCTCCCACCTCAGCCTTCTAAGTAGCTGGGATAGATGTATAGTATATTCCAGTACACATGTTTCTGTAATGCAAATTAGCTGTCATGTGTAGAGAGAATGCTGTCAATGTAATGTGCCATATTGGTTCTTTCACAAATACTTTGTCTTAATGAGTGAGCAGCTAAACACAAGGTAAACAGCACAGCTAAAAACAGCAAGCCACAGAGGATGTGTGTGTGGTGGCTATTTACCCTGTCTTTTCCCTGACTCACTTTGGCCCCATGCTCTGACTTGGAAGCATCACATATGAAACTGGTAAAGAAAAGTGTTGATTTATAATCAGACATTAATTAACATGTACAGAAATTAAGCACAGTGGATTTCATGTGTGCGCATACACACACACACACACACGCAACACACACACAACACACACAAACAAATATATGTATATACCGGTACCCTTATCCTTTAAAAAAAAAATAGAAATGTATTATTGTAGGTTTTTGGTCCTAAAATTATACCTAGGCCGGTCTTGGTGGCTCAGCCTGTAATCCCAGCACTTGGGGAGGCCGAGGCGAGTGGATTGCCTGAGCTCGTAGGTTTGAGACCCAACCGGGCAACTTGGTGAGGCCTTGTCTCTACAATAAACAAATTTAAAAAACGAACCAGGCGTGTTAGTGTGGGCATGTAGTTCCAGCAACTTGGAAGGCTGAGACGGAAGGATCGCTGGAGCCCAGCAGGTTGAGGTTGCGGTAGCCTTGAGCGTGCCACTGCACTCCAGTCTGGGCAACAGAGGTGAGACTCCGACTCAAAAAAAAAAATTATACCTAAATAATTTTAGTGTTTGCTATTGGAAATCTTTAGATTGTAAAAAGGATATCTTCCCTTTTTTGAGTATGTTACCACAGAGAGGAGTCAATTATTAACTAAAAACTTGAAATCAGGTTTCTTAATGAGTTTTAAAATATTGTTTTTTTATATGGTGAAGAGAGAAAATAAGGAAGCATAGAACTTGGACTTTCCATGACGGTAGGCCTGATTTTCAATCTGGACTTTTCCATTATCTTTGGCAAATCACTTAGTCTGTAGCCTACATGGCTATTGTGATAATAGTAACAAGCTCAGTTTTTTGTGAAGTTGCTGGAGTAAGATCAGTGCATGTAAATAAAGCACTTGGCTCAGATCTTAACACTACATATGCAAATATTTGGCTTTATTGTTGCCATTAGTATTTTATTCCATCGACATTTTTATTAACATAAAATAGAGATTAGTGTATAAGCAGCATGTTTGTCTTCTATAGAAATCATATGTGTCCATACACCATTTTTGATGTGTGTGGCAGGTACAGTTGTAGGTGCCAGGGAGAGGGGCACAAATTAGACATTTTTCTTTTCTTTTTTTTGAGTTGGAATCTCAACTGTCGCCCAGCCTGGAGTGCAGTAGCACGCTCCCGGCCACCGCAGCCTCAACTGGCTGGGCTCCGGCGATCCTTCCGCCTTAGCCTTCCAAGTAGCTGGAACTACAGGCGCACACTACCACGCCTGGCTAATTTTTTTTTATTTATTGTAGAGATGAGGTCTCTCCAAGTTGCCCAGGCGGGTCTTGAAACTGCGGGCTCAGGCAATCCACTCACCTGAGCCTCCCAAAGCGCGGATTACAGGCTGAGCCACCGAGCCAAGCTGACATTTTTCATATATTCATCTGTCTAGTGGTAGAGATAGATAATTTCTTGAGGGTATGGTAAGTACAATAACAGAGGTAATTGTATGCCATCTTAAATGACTAGATTCCGCTTCAAAGAAAATGAGAAACAGGAGGTGGGAGTGGGTCCAACATGGGGTTATTTAACAGTTTACTCATATACTATTATCGTCTCTGAGCATTAGAGAAGCTGAGAAGAGGATTCAGTCGGCCCTGTTTACTCCCTCCTCCCAGCTTCTGTTCGCTAAAACAAATGCCAAAAGTTAGACCTTGGGGCATTTCCCTTGGATGTCTTAGAGATGCCATGGGATGGACTTGTCCTACTGTGTGTCTCAGCAAATCCCAGATAGGAGAGCATCACCCTATGAGTGCATGTTCCCTTTTGGTTCTCCTTGAGATATTTGGAGGTTTCTCAAAATACTTGAGGAAATTTTGTGTGATGATGGTGATGCTGACATATTTTCATTCTCTTCCTGCAGAGTCTTCAGGCAGAAAGGAACAGACCAACTAAAAATATGATTAACATTAATAACCGCCTACAGGAAGTCTTTGGTCATGCCATTAAGGCTGCATATCCAGATTTGGAAAACCCTCCTCTGATAGTAACACCAAGTCAGCAGCCCAAGTTTGGGGACTATCAATGCAATAGTGCTATGAGTATTTCTCAGGTGATGTATCATTATGACTCACTCTTGGTTACTTGAGTTTGTTAAGTGTTATCGTTATTGTTACCATTTACGTAAATAATGGTTTTTGTATCTGTAACAAAAAGGACATTTTTCACAGTTTGAAAACTTGAGAAAGGAAGGTGTATGTTTTAAATTTTTTTTATAGCATAGATTTTAATTTTTGGTTAAGCTTTATATGTATTTAATTTTTGGTTAAGCTTTATATGTATTTAAGGGCAATAGTTGATACTGTTTTGTTTTGGCACTTTCCTCCTACTGTGTCCAGGATTGGCAAGTTTTGGAAGGTGAAAATGAGCAGTTAGCCATTTACCAATCAGCATCCCATTATATTTGATGCTACTGTGGTATCTTTGAGCAGGTTTATGTATTATGTTTGCAAGCAGGGGAGTTCCCCATTTTTTAATAACTACATTGTTTGCTGTGTTTGTGGTTAACTGCACCTGGCTTGGGTCATTTTGCTTTCTTTTATTTGTTGAATAGGAAAGGGTTTCTCTGAAGAACACAGGTCTTTTCTTACAGTGTTGTTTATTTCTCTAGTCTGAATATTGTACTTCTTCGTGACTTGAAAATTAGTAATGTAAATGTGTTGGAACCAGGCTTTATAACTGTAGACGTTTTGTTTTCATTAAAAAGTTCCACCAGGCTTGGTGGCTCAGCCTGTAATCCCACGCTTTGGGAGGCCGACGTGATTAGATTGCCCGAGCCCGCAGGTTCCAGACCCACCTGGGCAACTTGCCGACACCTCATCTCTACAATAAATCAAAAAGTTGGCCAGGCATGGTAGCGCGCGCCTATAGTTCCAGCTACTTGGAAGGCTGAGCGGGAAGGATTGCCAGCACCCAGCAGGTCGAGGCTGCAGTGGCCAGGAGGGGCCACTGCCCTCCAGTATGGGCAACAGAGTGAGACTCCAATTCAAAAAAAAAAAAAAGTTCCATGTAAGTGTGTGAAACTCATTTGGAAATGGAGACCTTGTGGTTTTGCCACTTTTCTGTTCCTCTTGGTACTGTTGTTGCTTCAATCTATTCACAGGGTGGTTAGATTTCTCTGCATCTGCCTTTTTTTTTTTTTTTTTTTTTTTTTTTTTTGGGT
>NW_007245638.1:1056901-1089810 GCF_000164805.1 Carlito syrichta
TCCGGCGGTCCTTCCGCCTCAGCCTTCCAAGTAGCTGGAACTACAGGCGTGCGCTACCACGCTCGGCTAATTTTTTTTTATTTATTGTAGAGATGAGGGCTCGCCAACTTGCCCAGGCAGGTCTCGAACCCACAGGCTCACGCAATCCACTCACCTCGGCCTCCCCAAGTGCTGGGATTACAAGTTGAGCCCCCGAGCCCGGCTTGCATCTGCTTTTTGATGGATTGTACGTAAAATGCATCTCATGCTTTTTGTCAGTTGTGCATTTCAGAGTAACTTGCTGAAACCTGTTGTGTAATGTATCATTTTATATTGTGTTATAGATGCTCAAAGCCAAGGAACAGAAAGTTAATCCAAGAGAAATTGCTGAAAACATTACCAAGCACCTCCCAGATAACGAATGTATTGAAAAAGTTGAAATTGCTGGTCCTGGTATGACATGTTATCCTTCTTAATAATCATATTGATGATGAGTCCTTTTTGAAATTAAAAAAAAACCCAAAAACCATTTTAATTAAATGCAGGGTTAAAACTTACAATGCTGAACAAGACAGTTAAAGCACTTTGGATTGTGAGTTAGGAAACTGAAGTTTTAGTCTAGACTCAGCTACCACTTAGCTGCCTGATCTTGGATGAGTTACTTTGCCTCCCTGTAATTCAGCTTTCCTCAGCAAAAAGAGGATATACAGTGGTAGATAAATCTGGCCAAAGAGCCCTCTTTTATCTGTTAAGAGGTGAACAGATTGTTTACTGAAAGTGAAAGGGCCTTGAATTACTTATGAGGCTTTCAAAAGAGTACTGACTTTAAAATAGATACTGGGACAGAAGCTTATGAGAGCTCAAATCAAAGCCCCAAGTGGTATTGGAATCCTGAAGAGTTTGGGCAGAGCCAGATAAGCGTCTGGAGCAAATCCTTGGAATTCAGCAGTCATTCAACATAAGAGACTATCTAATATTTTTTTTCTCTTCTATCTATTAGGTTTTATTAATGTCCACTTAAGAAAGGATTTTGTGTCAGAACAGTTGACCAATCTCCTGGTGAATGGAGTTAAACTACCTGCTCTTGGAGAGAATAAAAAGGTATATATACAATTTTCTTTGGATATATTTGTATCTTAGACCCGCATGGAACCAGGCACCATTACATGTGCTGGTAGTTTCAGCTACTTGGGAAGCTGAAGCAGGGAATCACTTGAGCCCAGAAATTAGAGACTGCAGTGTGCTATGATTGTACCTGTGAATAACCACTGTACTCCACTAAGCAGCATAATGAGACCCTGTCTCTTTAAAAAAATAAACAAAAAAAATAAAACATGGAAACTGCTCTAACTGAGAATGACTTTCACTTTTTATATTGAGATTTAATCATTAATATTTGGGGTTATGAACATGGTTGTAAAGTAGTGTTTCTCCTGGGACTATCATGTTAATGCATTTTTTTTTCTCTTCATTCCACGAGGCATTTGAGGTAGCCAACTGACACTCTAGGCAGGTACCGCTGAAATAAAGGATGGATAATTTGTATAAGTGAATTTGATTCTTGTTTAGTTAATAATGTACCAGTAGATCTATCAGAAAATCTAGCATAGATGAATACAACCCAAGTTCATGTTTGTCTGAATTTATTATTAAATATGTTTTTAATAAATGTGTTGCTAGGATAAAATGTTTATGCCCCCATTAAAAAAATCTTTGTCTTTTTCTTGTCTGTCCCAGGTTATTGTTGACTTTTCCTCTCCCAATATAGCTAAGGAGATGCACGTGGGCCACCTCAGGTCAACCATCATAGGCGAAAGCATGAGCCGCCTCTTTGAATTCGCAGGATATGATGTCCTCAGGTATGTGCTCTTGCCTTACTTTCTTTTCTTTTGCCCCGTTGTCCTGTTTGGAAAATTTCATAGAACATGAAACATCTCACTTGAGAGAGTATTTTACTAAATCACTGGTTCATAAGTCTAGTTCTGATTTGTAGTCACTCAGTAAGCTTTCAGAATATGTCCTGATTGCCTCTGAACCTTTTTTGTTTTCTTTTATATTCTAATTGGAACCAAGGATAAAACTCCATTCCTTCCATAAATGTTTCTTGAGGACTTACTGTATACCAGTGGTTTATATCCTAGTAAGGGGAGAGAACATAGGCAAGAAACAGATTATGTTGAGTCTTGTAGGCCATGGTGGGACATTGGGGTTTTATTCCAAGTGCAGTGGGAAACCATTGGAAAGAAGCATTCTGGCTGTACTGTGAAGAAGCTAGGCAAGGAAGGAGGGAACTGGAGCAGTAAGTGAGAGAATATCATAATATTCTACTTGAGAGGTGAGCTGGTGTTTGGGATTAGAGCAAAGAAGAGAGAGAGAAGTGGTTGGATTAACATATTTTCAGGAATTTTGTTTATTAACATTTGTGAGCCATTGGTCTAAATTACACAAAGATAATTGGCTTAAAAGTTAAATTTTCGTAAAATTATGGAAATGACCAACTTTGGCCCTGCTGTCATTGTCCCAATTAGCTATGCAGTAAACAGATTATAGTCCATTGATAGGAAATTCATTCCTTCAGCAAATCTTAGATGCCTGCTCTATGTAGTCTCTGTTCATTGAGCTGAATGGAACAGATGTAATCTTTGTCTCTTGTGGAAAAAACCAAGTAATCAGATACTAATAAATGGTGATGTACTGGCACATTAGTGGTTCCTAATGGAATATAATTCCTCTAATATAACTTAAACATCTCTATCATCTTAAAAATGATTTTATATTCTCTGATTGGTATTAGGTTAAACCACGTAGGAGATTGGGGGACCCAGTTTGGCATGCTCATCGCTCACCTGCAAGATAAATTTCCAGATTACTTAACAGTTTCACCTCCTATTGGGGATCTTCAGGCCTTTTATAAGGTTTGATACCATTTATTATTACAGTATTTGTGTTTAACATTTATCATAATTTCCGTTTTTCCTAGGGAGTTACAAATGGTTTTTAAAACTACTGTGGCATTAAATGAAAGTTACTAAACTTCCGAAGGCCATGGTTCCACTCATGTCCTAGTCTTTCTTTATAAGTGACACACTCTTAAACTTAAATTACTTGAAAAACATAAAAACTTGGTTCACTTACACTGGCCTAGCCATAATTATACAGCATCACATGGATGAAAAGAAAAGCCATTTCATTGAGTTGGAAAGCTAAATGTTTTAAAACTCCTACCTAGATCCATTGCATTTGGTTGTATGCCCAGAAACAGCCATCCCTACCTCTTAACATGTCTTTACTTTGTTTATTATGTTATCTATATCTATCTGCCTTTGTTTCTCTGTTAAGCGTTGAATTCGGCCACATTACATATTGTTAGGTGAATTTCAGAGTTTGTTAATTAAAATGTATTTTGATATTTATAATTTTTTCATGCTATTCTCAATTTTATATATCTTGTAAATATCATTAAGTTTATGTAGAACAGTTTTACAAAGACACATTTTATATCATCCATAATTATAACACTCACTGTGGTTAACTTTTGACTCCTCGACTTATCTATATCCATATACAAACACTTACTACATCATTTATCATTATAATAGTTTTCGTTTTGTGTTTAACAAAATTTTTGCATATTGCTTTATGTTATGACTGCACTTTTTTTTTTTTTTGGAGTCAGAGTCTCACTGTGTCACCCAGGCTGCTGTGCAGTGGTACAGTCACGGCCACCGCAGCCTCGACTTGCTGGGCTCAGGCGATCCTGCTGCCTCAGCCTTCCAAGTAGCTGGAACTATAGACATGCACCACCATGCCCAGCTTATTTTTTGATTTATTGTAGAGACAAGGTCTCACCATGTTGCCCAGGCTAGTCTCAAATCCATGGGCTCAGACAACCCTTTAGCCTGCTTCCCAAAGTGCTGGAATTACAAGCATGAGCCACCACACCCAACTGACGGCACACTGTTTTGTTAAATTGCTGTACCATTAATCTCTTGGTGAACTTTGTTTTGTTTTGGTGGGGGAGGGGGGCTGCTGTTATCCAGTAAATAATTTTGTACATGTAGGTTAATTCTCATTTAAAAATTATTTTCTTGGCCATGCTCAGTGGTTCAGCCTGTAATCCCAGCACTTTGGGAGGCCGAGGCAAGAGGATTGCCTGAGCCCGTGGGTTTGAGACCTGCCCGGGCAACTTGGCGAGACCTTGTCTCTGCAATAAATCAAAAACTAGCCAGGCGTGGTAACGCGCACCTGTAATTCCGGCTACTTGGAAGGCTGAGGCAGAAGGATCGCCAGAGCTCAGCAGGTTGAGGCTGTGGTGGCTGGGAGCGTGCCACTGCACTCCAGTCTGGGCGACAGAGTGAGACTCCAACTCAAAAAGCAGAAAAAGAAAAATTATTTTCTTATGATAGACAACTACCCAAGAATAGGATTACCGCATTAAAAAGTAAACATTTGTGAAGAGTTTTTGTTTTTTGGCCTTTGGTAGGTGTTTTCTATTGGAAGTAAGCTAAGTGTTTACTGATATGAGACTGATAAGGTAACTAATGTTAAAATCATCTGTTGGAGTTCTGTACATTGAATATGATAAGGCTGATCTATTAGTGCAAGAAATTATTAAAAACACATCGCTACAATCCAGAAACCACAGAAAGAAAAACCATTTCCAATTTTTGTTAAAGTCTTTATTTGCAAAGAAAAATCTGGATTTATACACCATATGTTATCACTGGTTAGTTTAGGGTGCAATTAACAGTAATTTTTTTTTAGGTAAGTATGTATAGCTTTCAAAATAAAAATAAAACATTGAAATCAACTTCTTTTTAATTTATAAAAAGTAAGTTTTTCATTCAGGATTATGTCCAAAATAGAAAACAAGGCACAGAAAATTCAGTCCTACCTGCTATCTCTTCTTTATTAACTCTCTTTGAACACAAAAGCATTGGCTAGGCTTCTGTGAATTGGAAAAGTGGAGGGAGGACTGTGGTGTGAGGTCAGTAATGTCAAGAAAAATTATTTTTTAAAAGAAATTATACGGTTCTTTGGCACATTCCTTTATGACAATATTCTTGACTTTTGAGGTAGAGCTAGTGTTCTGACCTTTTACTTGTGTGTGTTTAGAAATGGGGTACATTTTTTTCTAGATATAAAGTATCTTTTTACAAACTTTATTTTTAAACACAGGAATCTAAGAAAAGGTTTGATACTGAGGAGGAATTTAAGAAGCGAGCATATCAGTGTGTTGTTCTGCTCCAGAGCAAAAACCCAGATTTTATAAAAGCTTGGAAGCTTATCTGTGATGTCTCCCGCCAAGGTGAGTTTCTGGGGCTTGTTCATTCAGCAAATACTACACACGTAGTTTCCATGTGTCTTTATTCAGAATTTACCTTGAATGAGATTTTATTCCTCTCTTTTAATTTTTTATTTTAAAAGATGTGGGGTATAATTCAGGGTTAAGTATACAAATGTTCATTGCTCAGGTATCCTTGTTGATGAGGTATGTCCCCCCACCCCCAGCAGATTCCCTCTTCTGCCAATCCGGCCTCCTCTTACCCTCTACCCCACCCCCAGAAGTTTTCTGCTACTGCCAATCCTTTTCTTTTTCTTTTTAATTTTTATTATAGAGATGTGGGTACAATCCAGGGTTAGGTATAAACATTGATCATGCAGGTACTCTTGTTGATGGCCAATTCTTTTCTTATAGTGTTACGGTAATTGTTAAAGGTCCGCTTATGAGTGAGAACACATGATACTCATTGAATGACATTTTCAGCTTTTGAGTATGGGCTTATAGCTTTTTTCCTAAAATATTTTTCTGAAACAACTAATCATGAAGTTTAATAAGGCAGGCAGATATAAAATTGAGCTTCCTTGAAAGTCAGCAAAAATTAATTAGAAAAAAAGAGTGGAAAGAAAAAAGGAAGGATTCTATTCACAGCAGCAACCAGTGCTATAAAACACTTAGAATTTTTATTTATTTATTTGTTTGTTTACTTTTGAGTTGGAGTCTTTATTACTGGCCTCTAGTCAGTCTTTTTTTTTTTTTTTTGAAGTTGGAGTCTCACTGTCGCTCAGACTGGAGTGCAGTTGGCACACTCATGGCCACCACAGCCTCAACCTGCTGGGCTCAGGTGATCCTTCTGCCTCAGCCTTCCAAGCAGCTGGAACTACAGGCTTGCACCACTGTACCCAGTTACTTTTATGATTTATTATAGAGGCGAGGTCTCGCCAACTTGCCCAGGCTGACCTTGAACTTGTGGGCTCAGGCAGTCTTCTTGTCTCAGCTTCCCAAAGTGTCGGGATTATAGGCATGAGCCACTGCACCCAGCCTCATTTATATATATATATTTATTTTTTTTGAGTTGGAGTCTCACTCTGTCACCCAGACTGGAGTGCAATGGCCGCTCCCAGCCACCGCAGCCTCGACCTGCTGGGCTCCAGCGATCCTTCCACCTCAGCCTTCCAAGTAGCCAGAATTACAGGCCTGCGCTACCACGCCCGGCTGATTTTTTGATTTATTGTAGAGATGAGGTCTCGCTGCCCAGGCGGGTCTCAAACCTGCGGGCTCAGGCAATTCACTCACCTCAGCCTCCCAAAGGCGCGGGATTACAGGCTGAGCCACTGAGCCCGGCTCATTTATATTTTTTAAGAATTAATTTTTAGGCTGGCTCACATTTGTAATTCTAGCACTTTGGGAAACTGAAGTGGGAGAATCACTTGAACCCATGAGCTCAAGACCAACCTAGGCAATGTAGCAAGACTTTGTCTCTACAAAAAATTTTAAAAACTAGCCTGGTGTGGTTGTATGCACCTGTAATCCCAGCTACTCAGGAGGCTGAGGAGGGAGGATCGCCTGAGCCCAGGAGGTCATGACTGGTGAGCTGTGATCTTGCCAGTGCTCTTGCCTGAGCAACAGAGTGAGACTCGACTAAAAAAAAAAAAGAATTTTAAAAAGTTATGTAAGAAGTAGTCAGGAAAAGACAAGTTATCTGTAGGTTCGCTCATTGTTAATATTTTGATGTGTATTTTACCAAATTCTTTCTCTTTTCAAAATGGTAGCATGTACTCATATACTGTTCTGTGTCACACATTTTAATGTAATTAATTTCCTTCGAAATGTTTCTATGAAATAATACATTTATTCTAATATAAGAAGTGTGTTTCCTGTTTGCTTAAATTCTTGTGTATTTTTATTTAGTGCTATTTCTTCCCTAGAGTTTAATAAAATCTACGATGCATTGGATATCTCTGTAATAGAGAGAGGGGAATCCTTTTATCAAGATAGGATGAATGATATTGTAAAGGAATTTGAAGATAAAGGTAAGTACTCTACTTTTGTTCAGCTTTGTATTATGGAAATTTTCAAACATAGGAAAAGTGGAAAGAATTGATAATAACCCCCAACTTCATGTACTCATCATTCAGCTTCAATGATCATGAATGCTAACCACTTTAGTGTGTCTGTACCTTATGTACACTGCTTACATCATGTAATTCCATCCGTAGCTACTGTGGTATGTGTCACTAAAAGAGCAGGTTCTTCCTCTACCCAAAAACCAGAGTATCATTACCACATCAAGAAAATCAATAATTCGTTAATACCATTAATGGTAGGCAGTTCAGATTTTCCAAGTTGATTTATAATTATTTTAATCATTTTTTTAGACTGCACATTATATGTGTTTGGTGTGTATCTTGAGTTCTATAAATCTACAGATTTTCCCTTTTTTATTTTATTATTGAACTGGGCCGTTTGTTCTATAGAATTTTCCATATGGTATTATTGAACATAATTTCTCATCTGTATTTTCTAAAGAGGCTTCATTAGATTAGGATTTGTGTTTTCTTTTTTTGTGTGGGAGTTGGGGAGTTTTTTTATTTATAAGAATGCAAGCAATGTCTGGTTGTCTCTTTTTGTGATGTTAAGATTGATTAGTGGGTTCAGGTGTTGTCAGTCTGATCTCTCTAAGTTGCCCCATCAGACTTTTTCCCTAATGGTTTTAACTCATTCACGACCACTGACGTGAATTTGTCATTACAAATTCTGTTCCTGGTTGCTGCTGATGTGAATTTACCTGCATGGAAGACTGTCTTTTTGGGTTTATAATCCGAATAAAAACACAAAGTACAGCATGCTAGTTAGAGTGGTTTCTGAGGTAAATACTGGATATGTCTGGGACTTTCAGCTATATCGTGAAAAAGATGACAATTTAGAAGAGACCATTTCACTTATGCTTAACGACAGAAGTTTGCAGCAGCCAGCTTCAGATTTTTTATTTTCACCTGCCCTCAGTATTAGGAAAGTGAAAAATTTGCTGGTCATGAATGTGTTTAACAGCTATTTATAATTATGACTTTGATCCACCAGTTCATCAGACGCTGGAAAATAGTAGTGTTTTCTGTCATTTCTCCTCCATTTGTTACCCGGGAGTCTCCTATGCAAAACTTTGCCACATAGTTATTTTGTCCTGAGGTGCAATTCATATAAAACAGATAGTGTAAGTACTTGATTCTCTTTTTTCTTTCTTTATCAATTGTCAAAGTAATAGGTTTGTTTCAGAGCCTCTTCCAGATGTGACAAGTGAGGTGTTTGATTTTTAAAATTAATGTCTGGAATTTTAATATAGTTTATATTTTTCAATCAGTTGTCTTTATTACTTTATTTATTTTTATTTTATTTTAGAAAGAGTCTTGCTCTGTTGCCCAGGCTGGAGTGCAGTGGTGTGATTATAGCTCACTGCAGCCTCAACCTCTTGGATTCAAGCGATCCTCCCACCTCAGCCTTTACATAGCTGGGACTACAGGCATATACCACCATGCCCAGCTGATTTTTTTCTTCTTCACCTGTCATACTCAGCCAGAATTGGCTTTTTTTTTCTTTTTATAACTTTTAAAAGTAGAAACGGAATGAAAAAAAGACTTGTTGGACACAGTGGCTCACACCTGTAATCCCAGCACTTTGGGAGGCTGAGGTAGGAGAATTGCTTGAGATTAAGTTCCAGACCAGTTTGGACAACATAGTCATCCCCGTTTCTACAAAAAATAAATTAATTAAATTTTTTAAATGTTTATTTTATGAGAAAACAGAGACATTAGTAATTTCCCAAGGTTGCATAGCTAATAAATGACAAGTCTGAGATTCAAACCTAGACAGTCTGGCTTTATAGCTTACATTTTTAACCACTGTTTTTTTACTGTGTTCACATTGCCAACCTCCATTTTCTAAACTATAGAAAAGCATAGAGCTATTTACAACATAGAGTTATTGTGAAGGTTAAATTTAAGACTTGCTTAGTATTTGGCACATAGTGGCACTCATACCTAGCCATCATATTCTTAGGCATAAATAAAGAATACATTATCATCATGTCCCTTCCTATCCTTTCTTGCAGTCAAAAGTTTTGCCTTTTTCATCATAAGTACTCTTTTCTTTCCACTTCTCCACTCCAAATACGAAATCCTGTTTCCGGGACCTTGGGACAATGTTAACTGCTTTTCAGCACATTGTAAGAGACCAATATAGGAACTACATCTTTCTCCAAGATGAAGGTTATAACTCCAGCTTGAAAGCAAAGCACAGATTTTCATGTTCTGGGCCTGCTGTGTAGGTGGGCTCCAACTAGAGTTTGGGAGCCGTGTAGTATGAGTCCAGAAAACTGCCAGGATGTCTGACCTGATCTCTGGAAGCACCTGGGCATTCAGACAGCCCTGACTGTAACCATTTTTCAAGGCTTTTATAGTAGATCATGGTGAGAAAAAAAAGTGTGTGATTTCTTTTTTTCTCTCTTTTCTCTTTTGTTTTGAGTTGGAATCTTACTCTATTGCCCCGGCTGTAGTGCAGTGGCACACTTACAGCCACCGCAGTCTTGACCTGCTGGGCTCAGGCGATCCTTCCACCTCATCCTTCCAAGTAGCTGGCACTACAGGCGCAAGCCACCATGCCCGGCTAATTTTTTTTTAATTTATTGTAGAGATGAGGTCTCACCAAGTTGCCCAGGCAGGTCTCGAACCCCTGGTCTCAGGCAATCCTCTTGCCTCCACCTCCCAAAGTGCTGGGATTACAGGCCTGAGCCACTGTGCCCGGCCAGTGTGTGATTTCTTTAGCTTTCCATATTATTTAAAATACTCCTCAGATGACTACACGTTCATATTCCTTCAGAGTTCTGTTACCTTTATTAATGAAGTTTCTCTTTCCTAGGATTTGTGCAAGTGGATGATGGCAGAAAGATCGTGTTTGTCCCAGGGTGTTCCATACCATTAACCATAGTGAAATCAGATGGAGGTTATACTTATGATACGTCTGACCTGGCTGCTATTAAACAAAGACTATTTGAGGAAAAAGCAGATATGATTATCTATGTGGTAGACAGTGGACAAGTGAGTTTGTAGTTTTGTATATGTTCTTACTTTATCTGATCAGAGGTAAGACAGTATAGTGAGGTTGGTGGCATTTGACAGTAGATAACTGTATAGATTTTCCCCATAGACTAAGATTCAAAACATCATTGTAACATAGGAGAAAGAACAGGTTTTCAACCCAGCTAAACTGGCCCCTTCCCAGCTTTCCAGCTTGTCTCCACAAACTTGAGGAGGTTACTTCTCTGAATCACAGCTGTTCCTATCATTAGGGTTATTGTGGGACCTAAACTTTAAATTGTTATTGCATGTAACCCTGCTTTTAAAACCTTTGAACATATTAGAAAGTATAAGTCTCACTCTTACTGTTTCTCAATAAAAGAAGAGGTTTTATAATAACATTTGGCTCACAAGATTTGTGGGTTGATTTAAACTTTTAAAATCTTTATCCCTAAACCCTCTTTTTTCTTCTTCTTTTTTTTTTAAGACAACGAGCAAGTAACTTTCTATTTCTGTTGCTTTGTAGGCTGTGCACTTCCAGACAATATTTGCTGCTGCTCAAATGATTGGCTGGTATGACCCTAAAGCAACTCGGGTATCCCATGCTGGATTTGGTGTGGTGTTAGGGGAAGACAAGTAAGTCTAGAAACTCTGATGATGGCAATGATATACCCGATCCCTACATTTCTTTGTAAGAAGCTACATTTCATTTGCTATTGTGTCGGAATTGAAAAAGTCCACAATTTTCTTTAGTCTGCGTATGCTGTAACATACGCTTCATATGTTGTAGTAAAGTTAACTGAGCCGGTTTGTATCTGTGTCTCATCACTGCCAGGGAATGTAGCCTCTTAGGGGAGACGGTATGTATAAAGTTGGATGAAAACCATACTGTAGACTTTACAGATTATAAAGCGGTTTCCACTCTCACAGATGTAAATTGTCAAATCTTTAGCATTGCCTCCTCAGATTTCAGAGAAACTATTCAACAAGATATTATAAATGTCTTTGTTGCTTCCTTCACAGTTGAATGATTGGTCAAAAGGTTTACGTTTATTGAGATTGACTTTTAAGATTCACTGCTTTGGCCAGGCGCAGTGACTCACGCCTATAATCCCAGCACTTTGGGAGGGAAATCAGATGGAGGCTGAGGTGAGAGGATTGCTTGAGCCCACGGGTTCAAGACCAGCCTGTGCAACTCGGCGAGACCTCATCTCTACAATAAAGATCAAAAAATTAGCTGGACATGGTGGCACGCACCTGTAGACTCTTCTTTGCAATAACCGGTCCTTTCAGTTACTCCCTACCTACGCCTGCCTTGAATTTTTTTGTGTGTGTTGTCTACTCTAACTTATAGTTCCAGTTACTTGGAAGGTTGAGGCTGCGGTGGCCATTTTGAGAGTGCAACTGCACTCCAGCCTGGACGACAGAGTGAGACTCCAACTCTTAAAAAAAACAAAAGATTCACTTCTTTATTTGTGTGTTTACCTCAAAAATACTAAGTTTATTGAGACATATATATTAATATTCATACTTTTAGTTTTTCTGTTTTCCAATTTTCCCAAATTCTGTTCAATATTTATGAAATAAAAAGGTAAATAAATCAGATATATATGTATATACACAATATTCATCAATTCAAAGGTATAACATTTTTTACATTTTAACGGCTTAAATTCATTAGTGTCTTAGGATCACTTGCCACACGCTGTGTATCTTAGATTTGGTGACAAGGCCTAACTATTACCATCCCCAGAGGTGGTAATGCTTCTAAAAACCACATGAAGTAGCACAACATGTTTTGCCTCTCAGTGTACAAAAGTCCTAATTAAGCATGTATAAGGCAGGTTAGGTGTGTCATGGTACTATTTTAGTTACAAATTACATGGAGGTTAAAGACCTTGTTGGAAACAATCGTTTCTAATTATATGTGACTATCTGTGGAGCTGCACTTTTTTGAAATCAAAAAACAACAGGTTCTTATTATAGGATTTATGATCTTAAGAAAGTACTTAAAAATTTACCGGCCAGGCGTGGTAGCTCACTTTGGGAGGTGGAGGTAAGAATCCAGGGGTTCTAGACCAGCCTGGGCAACTTGGCAAGACCTCTTCTCTACAATAAATCAAAAAATTGGCCGAGTGTGGTGGCGTGCGCCTGTGGTTCCAGCTACTTGGAAGGCTAAGGCAGAACGATCACCTGAGCCCAGCTGGTCGAGGCTATGATGGCCATGAGCATGCCACTGCACTCCAGCCTGGGTAACAGAGTGAGACTCCCAACTCAATAAAAAAAGTAAATTTACCAGTGAGTTGAATGTTACTTATAGTGTCTTTTATTTTTAATTTATTGTACAATAGATATTTTTAATTGTATTATCTTTATTCTGTTCCTTGAACATATGTTTATTAAGCACCTGCTTGTGCTTGGTGTTGGCTGGGGGCTCCACATTGTATACAGAGACATAGAGTATAGCCTCTTCCTTGAAGAAGCCTATCGTCTAGAGCACAGCAATTTTCTGTGGAGCCTATGAAAATATACATGCAAGGCCCCACTGTGGAAGTTTTTGACTTAACTAGGTCTAAAGTAGGTATTTGGCACCTGTGTTTTTTAAAAGCTCTATTGGTACTCAGATGTACGTTCCTCATGGTAGAACCACTGGTTAGAGTAGACCAGCACAAAAAAAAATTCAAGGCAGGTGCAGGTAAGGAGTAACTGAAAGAACTGGTTATTGTAAAGAAGAGACATTAAGGAAAACTTCCTTTAGCATTTTGACTGGGCTTTATGATGAGTTTTATTTTATCAGAGATTTGGAAATTGTTGGAATTCAAGAAGGGTATATCAAACAAGCCATGGAAATATATAATATATTAATGAGATAATAAAGGAATGAGTTGGAGTCTCACTTTGTCAACCAGGCTGAATTGCAGTGGCATGACCACAACTAACCACATCCTCAACCTCCTGAACTCAGGTGATGCTTCTGCCTTAGCCTCCTGAGTAGCTGAGACTACAGGCCCGTGCCACCACACTCAGCTAATTTGTTGATTTTTTTGTAGAGATAAGGTCTCACTATGTTGCCTAGGCTAAAACCTTGTATATTTAACATTTTAGGAGGTCCCAGCCAATGGAAATAAAACTTTAATAGAAAGTAGCACATTTATTTTGGTAGACTTTGTGTTTGATAGAAAAGCATTCTTCATTTGTTCAAAGGATTTTCAACCTAAAAGGATAAAGACAAATTATATTCTTGATGTCATGCAAACTTCTGCTCTGTTTTATAGGTAAAATCCAGTTTTCTCAAAATGGTTTTTAATAATACAACTGCTCAGAGAAGTGCTTGTCAGTGCTTTTGCCCTATCCATGGGGATTCTGATAGCAGTTCTGAATGGGACCCTGGCTGCCTATTTTTTTAAACCTCACCAGGTGATTCTGATACGCATACAGGATTGTTTGCCACTGAACAAGAGGAGTGAGTTACTGTACAGAGAAGTGTAAATGAGATTCCATTAAAGAATTGGCTGACTTTGCATTTCTAGAAATAAACATGTAGCCGGGCGCAATAACTCACGTTTATAATCCCAGCACTTTGGGAAACCAAGGTGAGAGGATTGCCTGAGTCTGCGGGTTTGAGATCAGCCTGGGCAACTTGGTGAGACCTCATCTCTACAATAAATCAAAAAATTAGCTGGGCATGGTGGCGTCTGCCTATAGTTCCCCCTACTTGGAAAGCTGAGGTGGAAGGATCGCCTGAGCCCAACAGGTCAAGGCTGCGGTGGCAGGGAGCATGCCACTGCCCTCCAGCCTGGGTGACAAAATGAGACTCCCACTCAAAAATAAATAAATAAATAAACAACTAAACCCAATTTTGTGTTTTGTTTCAGGAAAGTAAACAATTTAACAAATACCGTCTTTCTTTCTGTTAGGGAATACATTAAAGGTGAAACTGTAGAGAGGTGCCATTAGAGGCCAAAGTATAGGAGGCCCTTAGTTGAGAGCTAGAGATGACAGACACTTGAAAGCAGCTCCCTCTTTCTTTTAGGCACCTTCCCTGGTTGCTGACTAAAGTAAGGCAGTGTTACCATTGGCATCATGTTTTTTCTTTTTTTGAGTTGGAGTCTCACTCTGTCGCCCAGACAGGAGTGCAGTGGCCACTCCTGGCCACTGCATCCTCAACCTGCTGGGCTCTGGCGATCCTTCTGCCTCTGCCTTCCAAGTAGCTGGAACTACAGGCGAGCGCTACCACGCCCGGCTAATTTTTTGATTTGTTGTAGAGATGAGGTCTCGCCAAGTTGCCCAGGTGGGTCTCGAACCCGCAGGTTCAAGCAATCTACTCACCTCAGCCTCCCAAAGTGCGGGATTACAGGCTGAGTCACCGAGCCCAGCTTCACGTTTTTTCTTAATAGTTCCCAGGGAAACATATACCTTAGAGGTTTGAAACAGACATATGTTACACTTTGTGGTCAGGTCCCTCAAACCTTCATTTTAAAGATTTCTAAGTTGAAAGATCTGTTTCAAAATCTGTCTGACTGGAGCTTTTGAATTTTTTTAGGAAGAAGTTCAAAACACGTTCAGGTGAAACAGTACGTCTTATAGACCTTCTAGACGAGGGACTAAAACGATCTATGGACAAATTGAAGGAAAAAGAAAGAGACAAGGTAATCCAAGTCCTTATTGGCATAATGTGTGCCATGAATTGTGATTTTTCATTTTGGTTTCCATCAAGAGAATTATGAGGAGTCAGTCCATTCAGGGCAGGCATATGTGTTCAGATTTGTTTGAGGGGGATCCAAAAAAAGGAATTTCTTTATTTAAAAATGTATATATTCTTACATATTTAAGCTTCAATCACCTTCAAAGTACTCTCCTATCAAGATGCCTTTTCCACTGCTCAAAACAGTTTTTAAACTTGTCAGTTTTTATGCCTTTTAGTGCTTCTGCAGTTTTTTTGTTTCACATCTTCCACATCAACAAAACATTTCCCTTTGACAACTTTTTATCCAGAGAAACAAAAAAAGTCACTAAAGGTGAGATTGGGTGAATAGGGTGGGTGGGACATAGAGGTTATGCTGCTTTTGGCCAAAAACTGCTGAACACTCAGCATAGTGTGGGCAGGTGTGCTTGTAAATCACCCATCGTGAAATGGACAAACACATTGAAAGAACCTCAAAAAAAAATTCACTGAAGGCAAATGCAGCCTCTCACAACAACACTAGTTGGCACATTGATGCCAGTGGATTCCTAGAACATTTACGAAGCTGTATAAGCCTATACTGCAAGGGGCCTGTACTCCAAAAACTATTTTTTGGGGGGTCCCCCCTCATATTGTACATTAAATAATTGTGAGTTGCTGAGCATTTATTTTGAAAATACAGTTGTTGGCTATTACAGAAGACCATGACTTATACCTCCTTTGTTCATGCAGCTTCTTAATGGGAGTTCCCCTTCATAGGAGAACATTGTAAACTGAAGGAGTTTGATTCTCCAACTTAGATGAGCTCCTTCGCTGGGAGATTCTGTTAAGTCGCCATGGCAATCAACACTTACCACTCAAAACCACCAGAGCAGGCAACGTGATGGGCTCCATAGCACCTGTAGGAAGAAATATGGTTCAGTTTGTGTGGAATTTGGAGAAATGATGTAAAAATGAAGAAAGGTCAGTGAGAAAAAGAATTTCTAAGACTGGAATAGCAGACAAGGTCAAGGGTTGAGGTGCAAAAGGTCTTGTGTCCTTAACGCTCCAGCAAGTGAAGTCATATTCTGGAGTGAGCACACTACTGTAAATAAAAGAGTAAAATTGTGGAGAGAAATGAGAATGAGATATAGACATGAAAATCAAACACAAAAAAGGGTACTTTGAGGAGAGGCTCTCATGCTTGGTTCAGATAGATCATTGACAACTTAGAGAGTATGAAGGCAGATTTTAAGACTAATCCTTTCCACCTGCTCAATTTCCATTGCCAGCAGAAGGAATGGGAGAGTCTTTCTACTTCTAGTAGATGATAGCCAAGTCTACCTAGCTGGTATCTCTGAAGTAGTATTGCCTTATAATACTGGCCCAGGCACGTCTGGCATAATGAGGTGAAAAGTTTAGTCACCCAGCCAGTTTGTTTCTTTTGCCTGCTGACAAAAGCTGCTTTGACTCTTTTATTTATTTGAACACCCCAGCTATTATTTTTGAAAATTAATTTTATATGTATGGGAAAATGCATAGCATGGTGATCTTTACGTATGTAGATATATTTTGTAATACCACTCAATCAGGGTATATTTCCATTACCCCCAGAAGTTTTCCTATCACTATAAGTCACTTTTGTTTATTGTGGTATTTCGTATAATAAAATTTTACAGCATTTGCTCTTTTCCATGTATATCAGTAGTTGGTTTGTTTTTATTGCTGACTAGTATTCAGTGTATGAATGTGCCACATTTTGTTTACCTATTTTTCTGTTGATGGACATTATAATTGTTTTCACTTGTTGACTGTTAGGAATAAGAGGTTATTTTGAACATTGTTGGGTTGTAGGATTGGCTTATGTTTAACTTCATTAAAAATGGCCAAAGAGATTTTAAACCATACTACCCTTTCATAAATTTCTAACTACTTTATAACTATATAACTTAACATGGTGAAAACAGTTATTAAAAAATCTATCTTTTCCACACACACAAAAAAAAAATGCCAAGGAGAAAGTTATAGCCATTATATGCTACCATTACTTGACATATGGAAGTTTTACCATGCCACATTTACCAACACTTGGTTTAGTCAGCTTTTTTATTTTAGCCTTTCTGGTGCATGTGTAGTAATATCTCACTGTGGTGAAAACCTGGATTTCCCTAATGAAAAACAAAGTTGACAGTCTTTTCTTAGACTAATTGACCATTTAGATAATCTTTTGTGATCTGTTCAAGTCCTTTGTCCTTTTTTATTTTTTTGTTTTAAACTATCAATATTTTTATTTAACCACATATTTACCCTTTCCCGTGTACTTCCTGTGTGTTTCTTCCTGTAGGTTTTTGCTTCCATCTGGGATTATTTTCCTTCAGAGTGAGGATTTCCTTTAGTTTTTGTTTGTTTGTTTTTGTTTAGTTGTTGGAGCACAGGTCTGCTGGTTACAAAACTCTATCAGCATTTTTGTTTGTCTGAAAATGTTTTTATGTTGCCTTCAGGTTTGAATAGTCTTTTTACTGAGTATAGAATTCAAGTTTGGCAGCTGTTTTCTTTCAGCATTTTAAAGCCGGGCTTAGTGGCTCAGCCTGTAATCCCACGCCTTTGAGAGGCTGAGGTGAGTGGATTGCCTGAGCCCATGAGTTCGAGACCCGCCTGGGCAACTTGGTGAGACCTCATCTCTACAATAAATCAAAAAACTATTCGGGCATGGTAGTGCGTGCCTGTAGTTCCAGCTACTTGGAAGGCTGAGGCGGAAGGATCGCCGGAGCCCAGCAGGTCTAGGCTACGGTGGCCGGGAGCGGCCACTGCACTCCAGTCTGGGTGACAGAGTGAGACACAACTCAAAAAAAAAAAAAAAAAAAAATCAAGGTGACATTCCACTCTCTTCTAGCTTCCATAGTCTCTTTTGAAAATCAGTTGTAAGTTTTATTTTTGCTCCTTTGAGATTATCTACTATTTTTAGTGTTTTCTTCAACTTTGTTTGACTAAAAAATGCCTAAGTGTAGTTTTAAGGAGCTGTTTTGCTTTGTTTTGTCTTATGTTTTTATCTTGTTTGTGGGGGGTGCTTAGCTTCCTGACTCTATTGAGTTCTTTCATCAGTTTAGGAAAATTCTCAAACCATATGTCTTCAAATGTTACTTCTTTTCCCTAATCTGTTATTTCTGGATCTCCAAGTACAGATATGTTAGAAGCATTCATTGTGTCCCGTTTTTTAATGCTCTGGGTTTTTTTCCTCTCTGCTTCATTTTCGAATATTTTCTACTTCTGATATTATATTTTGTTGTTCTGTATTCAGGGTATCTGTTGAAATGTTTATTTTCTCATCCAGTTTTGTCCTTTTATTCCTCTTAATTTTTTTGAGCACATTAATCACAGTTTTCTTTAAACTTTTTATTTTAAAATAATTTTAGACATTTAAAAAGTTGTGAAATAGTACAAAAATTTCCGTGTGTCTTTCATGTAGCTTCCCCAAATACAAATATTTTACATAGCTATATTATGATTACCAAAATCAAGAAATCAACATTGATATAATAGCATTAACTCATCTGCAGACATTATTCAGGTTTCACCATTGGTCACACTGATATCCTCTTTCTAGTTCAAGATCCAATCTGGGATAACGTGGCATTTACTTGTCATGTCCCCTTATTTTCTTTAATCTGGGCAGTTCCTTGGTCATTCTTTGTTTTTCATGACCTTGACACTTTTGAAGGCTACTGGTGAGTTTATCCTGCATAATGTCATGTGGTTGGATTTGTCTGATATTTTTTCATGATTAAATTCAGGGTACCCTGGTGCAATGGTTCACACCTGTAATTGCAGCACTTCGGGAGGTAGAGGCAAGAGGATTGCCTGAGCCCAGGGGTTAGAGAATAGCCTGGGCAAATTGACAAGGCCTCATCTCTGTGAAAAATCAAAAAATTAGCCAGTATGGTGGTAAATTGGAGAGAGGGAGAAGATGCACCTCCCTAAGTTAGGGGAGGGGGCCAAAGCCAAGAAACATGGTGGCCATAACTCAAAGAGCGATGTGTACAGATCAGAGATTGACAAAGCAATAGCCCCATATGACAATATGAAAGAAGTTTATTCACAGAGTTTTTTACTTCTCTGTGGTCCCTCTTCCTGGGGATTTTGTCCTCAATTCTTTGGCAGCTCCAGTCTCTGAATCTGTCTTCTTACCCCAGTAAGACCACTTCTTTCTGCTTGGGTTCTGTCCTCCTTGCCCACCACATAGTGATTTGGAAAGTGTTCTTAGGGGAGAGCCAGGTGAGCATTGAACCCATATCCTGTGCTTTCTTTCTTCCAAGAATTATAGCCCCTCAAACTTTGCTTATATTGATGCTCTCTAGTGACTTCAAACCATTGTTTTATAAGTTTAACCCAACTTTTATGTAGTTACTTTTGATGGAAAGGTTAGTCTGCTACAAGCTAGTCTATTGTGGCCAGAACCAAAATCCTTAGTCACCTACTTGTGGCCAAATAATGCTTTAGAATACATCACCAGATATTAGCAAAACATCCATGAGTTCTTTAATCCACTCTTGATACATCCTTGAATTCAGTTAATTTCTATGACCCTAATTTATTGTTATTATTTTGCTGTGATATTGTTTCCTGTAATCTCAGAATGTTTGTAGTATGAAGTAGTTATAAACTAATAATGGGGTCTTTTGGTTTCATATCTACTGAATGCATTGGAAAGTATTCATGCTGACATTTGACATTTTACAAATCCAGTTTCTCAAGAAACAGTCTTCATTGTGCATGGTGATACATTTTATTTTCCTTTTTTTTTTTTTTTTTTTTTTTGAGTTGGAGTCTCACTCTGTCACCCAGACTGGAGTGCAGTGGCGGCTCCCAGACACCGCAGCCTTGCCCTGCTGGGCTCCAGCGATCCTTCTGCCTCAGCCTTCCAAGTAGCCAGAACTACAGGCACGTGCTATCTCACCCGGCTAATTTTTTATTTATTGTAGAGATGAGGTCTTACCAAGTTGTCCTGGCGGGTCTCGAACCCACAGGCTCAGGCAGTTCACTCACCTCAGCCTCCCAAGGCACGGGATTATAGGCTGAACCACCGAGCCTGGCATTTTATTTTCATTTTCTTTTTGTACATTGGCCCATGTCCTTCTACCTCCGTGTCAACCTTCATTAAAGTTTTGACAAAAGAGCAGTATTAGAAGTTCCCTTCCCAAGTCTTCTACCTCTGAGACACTGCGGTAGAAACAGTGGCCAGTAAGCTAGGAAGTATTTTTGTTTTTTTCCAAAGGTCTTAACTGCAGAGGAATTGAAGGCTGCTCAGACATCCGTTGCTTATGGCTGTATCAAGTATGCTGACCTTTCTCATAACCGGTTGAATGACTACATCTTCTCCTTTGACAAAATGCTCGATGACAGAGGAAATACAGCTGCTTACTTATTGTACGCCTTCACTAGAATCAGGTAATTGTGGATAGACACAGCTTTTAATCTGAGTCTAATGGAGGTATACTTAGTTATTCCAGAATTTTTTCTGACTTGTTTTTCTATGTACAAATACCACATATCCTCTTTATCCTCTTTTAGAATTATAAGTTATCTTGGAATTCCTAATCCTGTCCCTATTTGTTCTGGCACATATTCTCCTACTCACTCTTGGTTTAAATACCAGGAAGAGATCAACTGACCCCCTAAAATAATTATATTCCCACTTTTAATATTATGAAATGCACTAGCTGAGGTTATCCATTTTCTCTAAGATTGTGACCTGTAATAAAATACTTCATCCATTTTTATAAGAAATTCTTTTTAATTGGTGAAAGTTTCTGATTTGCACCAGTCAGTCACTTTATGCTTTTTTAAGTAGAGAAGAACTAGTGTGCCTAACACAAGGGAGTAGTGGTGATTGCCTGATTTTTCAGGTCTATTGCACGTTTGGCTAATATTGATGAAGAGATGCTCCAGAAAGCTGCTCAGGAGACCAAGATCATTCTGGACCATGAGAAGGAATGGAAACTAGGCCGGTGCATTTTACGGTTCCCTGAGATTCTGCAAAAGATTTTAGATGACTTACTTCTCCACACTCTCTGTGATTATATCTATGAGCTGGCAACTACTTTCACAGAGTTCTATGATAGCTGCTATTGTGTGGAGAAAGATCGACAGACTGGTGAGTGACTGATTCAGTGGGCGTATTGGGGCACCATCAAGCATTTGAATTGCCTGGGGGTGGTTTTCACATTTGTTTTATTCATGGAAACCACCTCTTTTTTTCCAAAAAACTGTGCAGTGATTTGTTTAATGCATAACAGACCAAATTTGAACCAGCACTAATAAGGGAAAAAATGGAATGAAAGACAATGTGTCTTTTCAGTGTTCTTGATAATGGGAAACTGCTGTTAGACAACAGTTTAGGCCAAGCTCGGTGGCTCAGCCTGTAATCCCAGCACTTTGGGAGACTGAGCTAAGTGAATTATCTGAACCCGCAGGTTTGAGACCAGGCTGGACAACTAGGCAAGACCTCATCTCTACAATAAAATAAAATTTTAAAAAATTTGCTGGGCATGGTAGCATGCATCTGTAGTTCCAGCTACTTAGAAGGCTGAGGCGGAATGATCGCCAGAGCCCAGAAGGTCAAAGCTGGAATGGCTGTGAGTGTGTCACTGCACTCCAGCCTGGGTGACAGAGTGAGACCCCAACTCAAAAAAAAAAAAGAAAGCAGTTTATATCTTTTCTTAGGCTCTCTGTCGTATTACGTAGTTATTAAAGTAGACTGAATTGATATGTTACAAGGCAAACAGGCATTTGTGACAGTCATGCCAGATAACGAAACTTTGTTAGGAAAAAAATCTCACCAATATGATGTTAAAGTTTTCAGTTATAGTTATTTCAGTTCATGAGGCCTAGGAAAGAACTCTGAATTTTAAAAGGAAAAATAGGTGAGTTGCAGTAGTTCGTGCCTGTAATCCCAACACTTTGGGAGTCTGAGACAAGAGGATTACTTAAGCCAAGGAGTTTAAGACCAGCCTAAGCAACACAGCAAGACCATGTCTCTATAAGAAATTGAAAAATTAGCCAGTTGTGGTGGTGCGTGCCTGTAGTCCCAGCTACTTGGGAGACTGAGGTGGAAGAATCACCTGAGCCCAGGAGGTCGAGCCTTTGGTGAGCCATGATTGTTGCCATGACACTTTAGCCTGGATGACAGAATGAGACCCTGACTCAAAAGTCAATAAATAAAAGGGAAAATAAAATGTTCTCGTTCTACTTGAGGGTTAATAAAAAAATTTTTATAGTTCTAATCATTGCAGACATCTCTTATTAGTTGAAAACAGACTTCTGAAACAGAAATGCCTTTATGTTTTGAATTGTCTCTCCTTAAAATTTAAGGTGATGGTGATTCTAGTTAAAACTCCAAAATGCTGGTGGATTTTTGTAAAGTAAAATCCAGAAGTAACATAGATTATGTAATAATAATTTTCAAAACAAGGACAAATTAATTAATGAATATCTTTTTTTTAATCTTCCCAGGAAAAGTGTTGAAGGTGAACATGTGGCGTATGCTGCTATGTGAAGCAGTAGCTGCTGTCATGGCCAAGGGGTTCGACATTTTGGGGATAAAACCTGTCCAGAGAATGTAATCCTTCTTAGGTTTGAACACTGTGTTTTTACCAAAGCGGCCATTAGCACTGTTTGCTTTTTTACAATCATGTGAATACAAACACAAGTAAAAAAAAAAAATTACCAACTATACAACATGTGGTTCTTTATCTTTAACAATCAGAGTTCTAAAAAGAAAAAAGTCACTTTCACAAATATGCTTATTTCTAGCCGAGCACTAGTCCTAAATGGCTGTGTACCACAGTGAGAGTTTATTGGCTCACAAGGATGTGTTTCATTCATTTTAATTAGATGAGGGATCCTATTGTTTGAGCCCTAATAGTTCCCAAGAACTGTACACACCTTCACTGCCCCATTTATTTCTTATCCCACTGTTTCTCAATACTTATCCCTGTTTTACAAGTAACAGAACTGAGACTCCACAGAGATAAGAAAACTGCCCTGGATTGCTCAGGAACAAAATTAAAATTCATGCCTATACTCCCAAATTCAAGCTATTTCCATTTTAAGAAAAGATAACATTTACAATATAACAAACCTGAGTTCAGGGGCAGGGTACAAGAAAACTTACACGGGAAGTTTTCCTGAAGTTCCAGGTGAACTCTTGGCATCTCATTGGCCATATGTCAGTCCTGGTACAAGGGAAGCTAGAAAAATGTTAATAAGAAGAGCAGGGCTGCCATGGTTTGCTTAGACTAGTCAAGAGTCATCTCCTGACCGGGCTCGGTGGCTCAGCCTGTCATCCCGCGCCTTTGGGAGACTGAGGTGAGTGGATTGACTGAGCCCGTGTGTTCGAGACCCGCCTGGGCAGCGAGACCTCATCCCTACAATAAATCAAAAAATCCAGCGAGGCGTGGTAGCGCATGCCTGTAGTTCTGGCTACTCGGAAGGCTGAGGCAGAAGGATCTGGAGCCCAGCAGGTCGAGGCTGCGGTGGCCGGGAGCGGCCACTGCACTCCAGTCTGGGCGACAGAGTGAGACTCCAACTCAGAAAAATAAAATAACCGGGTGTGGTAGCCGCGCACCTGTAGTTCCAGCTACTTGGAAGGCTGAGACGGAAGGATCGCCGGAGCCCAGCAGGTCGAGGCTGTGGTGGCTGGGAGCAGCCACTGCACTCCAGTCTGGGTGACAGAGTGAGACTCCAACTCAAAAAAAAAAAAAGATTCATCCCCTGGATTGGGATGTCTCATTTCATGAAACTAGAGTTCTTTTAGCAAGACAGAAGGTGGGGAGCAAGGGAAGTTGTTGGGGGAAGTCTCCGCAGTCATTGTTGAGTCAATAATTAACAATCTGCTAAGACAGATTAAAAAATAAAGTGAGAATTCATGTAAAGAAACCACGCAATAGAAAAATGCTTTATGAAAATGAACTGTACTTTATGTTGTTTACAAAGACCTCCAAGCTCAAAGGAACCCTACTGATGATCTTTACGAGTTATAATACTGGCGACGATTTGCACACAAACTGATGTGTAAAAGACTAACGCGTCCACAGTAGATCACTGCTTCCTCCAACAGACACAGGGAAGCTAAGCAGTTAGCTTAGTAACTGCAAGGACAGTCTACCTAGGTTGCTGAGTGCGCTGGTCAGAAGAGTTAGGAGATTTTATACATTAAAAATGGAATTCACTAAGGTGTAGGAAATAATAGTAAAAGACTGGGAGGATGTGTTACGTTAACCAAAGGTCATGATTAGTTCATATACTGATAGATCATCTCTCAGATTCCTGAGACCATAACTGTACCTCATCTCATTTTTAAAACCTTACCTTTCCATAATTTATGGAAATATAAATGTTAGATTATATAAGCAGCATCAGAAACTTTTCCTTAGGAACTAGTAGAACCCTGATTAGCCTACTTGTAATGTACTAGCCTTTGAGAAAACAAAGCTAGCTTGACTTCAGATTATCCTTAAGTGATCTCATTCAAGTCTAAGGTCACTTGTTATGACCCTCAAGCTTGACTTTGACCTCTAAAAGAGATCAAAAGAATTTATTTTACTGTTTAATAGAAAAAGAGACAGTTTTCATATGATCCTATATTCATTTCTCCTAACAAACAAAATGATCTTTCTGTGACCTTACACTTGGCCTCTGCTTTCCAGGAAATTATAGTACTGATTTTATTTTATTTTTCTGAGTTGGAGTCACTCTGTCACCCAGGCAGGAGTGTAGTGGCATGTTCACGGCCACCACAGCGTCAACCTGCTGGGCTCTGGTGATCCTTCCACCTCAGCCTTCCAAGTAGCCAGAAATACAGGTGCACGCTAAAATGCCTGGCTAATTTTTGATTTATTGTAGAGATGAGGTCTCGCCAAGTTGCCCAGACTGGTCTCAAACCCACAGGCTCAGGCAGTCCACTTTCTTCAGCCTCCCAAAGTGCTGGCATTACAGGCTGAACCACCAAGTCCGGCCTCAATACTAATTTTGATAGCTCTGGACACCATAGGTTGCAAGAAACTATTACATGTTTTGCACTATAAGAAAAACTTGACCATTTAAGCTGACACAACTACATAAGTTAGAATTGTCACTTTGCACGTGCTGAAATAAATAGTTGAGACTTTGCTTTTTATTATTCTTCACTTCTGTGCACACTTTAAAAAGAAAATATGACTGAAGTAAATTGGGGGAGATATTCCTAAGATAAAAAAAGAAGACTCAAATTATTAAAATCAGGCAGGTGTGGCCCAGGGTTTGAGGATCCCTGACCTATATGAAATGGAAAGATTCCTAGAAACATACAAACTACCAAAACTGACTCAAAAAGAAATAAACTTACAAGTAAAGAGATTGAATCCGTAGTCAAAAACTTCCAACAGAGAAATCAAGGACTGGATGGTATTTCTAGCAAGTTCTACCAAACCTTGAAAGAATTAATACCAGTCCTTATCAAACTTTTCCAAAAAAAACCAGAAGAGTGATTATGATTACTTCCTTACTCATTCTGTAAGGCTCTTGTTACCCTGATACTAAAACCAAAAACTTCACAAGATAACACTACAGGTCAGTGTCACAGATAAGGGTGGGCGCAGTGGCTCAGGCCTGCAATCCCAATGCTTTGGGAGGTCAAGCCAGGAGAATTACTTGAGACCAGGAGTTTATGACCAGCCTAGACAATAGAGCAAGACCTCATCTCTCCAAAGAAAAAAAATTTAAAAATAATAGCCAGGCATGGTGGCATGCACCTGTAGTTACAGCTACTCGGACTGAGATGGAAAGATTGTGTGAGCCCAGGAGGTTGAGACTGGTGAGCCTTTATCGTGCCACTGCATTCCAGCCTGGGTGACAGAGTGAGACTCCAACTAAAAAATAAATGTGCCAAGAAGTGGAACTGTTGACTCTACATACATTTCAGCACATGTTACCAAATGGCTCCTAGGGAGAAGTGACCATGCCCCAGCCCTGGTGCAATGTGACAGACTCCTATGTCTCTGTACCCTTGCCAACACTGGTTATAGATAAGTCTGTCAGATTTGATAGTACAAGGTTAACAGTAGGGAAAACAGCAAAATGAAATTATTGCACCTTAACTCTGTACAAGAGAAGTTTACGCCATGGTTATTAAGGACTTCACAGAACATGGGCTGAGTTTCTACCCAGCTCAAGCAACCCATTTCCTGCTCGTTGGCTGTGAAAGTTTTACTTAATCTCTCCTCATCTTGAATTTGACTGCCAAATGTGAGGAGGATGAGTGTTAGGGACTGAATTTTCTTCCCCAATTTAGAATTTATTTTTAAAATTTATTTATTGTTTTTTTTTTCAATAAGAGTCTCACTCTGTCGCCCAGGCTGGAGTGCGTGACACACTCATGCCACTGCAGTCTTGGTCTGCTGGGCTCAGGTGATCCTTCTGCTTCAGCTTTCCATATGACTGGAACTACAGGCACATGCGACCACACCTGGCTAATTTTTAAAATTTATTGTAGAGATGAGATCTCGCCAAGTTGCCCAGGCTGGCCTCGAACCCCTGGGCTCAGGCAGTCCTCTTGCCTCAGCTTCCCAATGTGCTGGGATTATAGGCATGAGCCACCGTGCCTGGCCCCCAATATGACTGTAGTTGGAGATAGAGCCTTTAAGAAATTAATTGCCATTAAATGAAGTCATGAGAATGGGACCCTGATCCAAAAGGACTAGTGTCCTTGGAAAAGGAGAAAAAGACACTGAATATCCCCCTACACAGATAAAGTATCCCCAACACAGAAATAGCCCAAACAGAGAAAAAGATATGTGAGGACATCTCAAGAGTTCAGCTGTCTACAAGCCAAGCAGAGGGGCTCGCTGGAACCCAGCCATGCTGGCACCTTGATCTTGAACTTACAGCATCTGGAACTATGGAAAACATTTCTGTTTAAGCCACCTAGTCTGTGGCATTTTGTTATGGCAGCCTGAACAGACTAGTACAGTGAGGATGGGCCTTGTAGCCTTGGGGTTAAGGGCAGAATGTGTGAGGTTATATATGTATTTAAACCCTGGTTTTGGCCAGGCGTGGTGGCTCACACCTGTAATCCCAGCACTTTGGGAAGCTGAGGCAGGAGGATTGCTTAAGGCCAGGAGTTCAAGACTAGCCTGGGCAACATAGCAACACCTTGTCTCTATATTTAAAAAAAAAAAATTATCCAGGCATAGTGGCACATGACTGAAGTCCCAGCTACTTGGGAGGCTGAGGCTGGAGGATCACCTGAGCCCAGGTGGTAGAGACTGCAGTGAGCCATGATCATGCCACTGCACTCCGGCCTGGCTGACAGAGTGAGACTCTCACTCAAAAAAAAAACAAAAAAAAAACAAAACATAAACCCTGGTTTCACCAGTTAATAGCTGAGTGACCCCTTAGACATGTTAATTATTTGTGACTACTTGGGGAGGATTAATGAGAGAGAGTGTGTGTGTGTGTGTGTGTGTGTGTGTGTGTGTGTACACACACATATGGTTAATATATACATAGTTTTCAAAAATGGTAGTCTGCTGTTGCTACTACAAATAACTGAGATGTCTCTGGGTAAACACACAACAATGTTAGTTATCACTTACAGGCTGTGTGACTTGGCTGAGAAGAGTGACTTTCCTCTCTCCAGTCATTAGCTTCCCCATCTGTTCAATGGAAGTAGTAATACCACTTCCCTGGTTCACTGTGAGGATTATAGGAAATGAAGCATTGAACTTGGTGCCAGGAACATGGAAAGAAGTTTTCCTCCTTTAGGGATATTTTAGACATGTATCTCAGAAAAATGCCTGACCAAGAAACAGCCCAGAGAGTGGCTTTTGTGAAGAACTCTAAGATCAGGCGCTGAATCACATTGCATCTTTACCCTGGCCAAGAGTGTTTTACCCTGCGCCTTGGAAAAGTGCTTCTTTCAGCCCTCTGAGCCTGATGTTTGGTTGCCTGGCATTGGGTTTGCCTGGCTGACTGCAGAAATCGTGGGAAAGTCCAGACATCGATGTAGGAGGGGACTGAAATAAGAGCAGGGATTAGGGAAGGTAGGAAGTACTTTCTCCCAGTGTTCTTGCTTAGCAAACACCTATTGGCTTTTCAAGAGGTTGTGAGCATAGTTACATACAGACATGCCAATATCTAGCAGCAAAGGCACTCTGTCAACATCATAAGCCCCTCTGCACCAGCCCTGGCTTAATGGCTTTGATAAGAACTACTCATTATTGAGCACCTATTGTAAGGCTCCATAATCCTTTCAACAACCTTGCAAGTATGTTTTGTGATTCCAGTGAAGACGCGGCCAACGATTTTTAGAGCCAGGACTGGCACCCTGTCTGCCGGCCTCCAGGTACATGTTTTTCCTTCTCCACTTTCTCTTCCTCTCCTCCTCTTTCTCCTTTACTACTTTTCAAATTCCTTCCTTTCCTTCTAGTCTGCCCAGACTTCAGGCCAGCCTTTGTACCCATACCAGGGGCATCACCTATCGCCTTCGCTTCAGGGTCAAGGTTCCTATGGCCCCGTACCTTGGAGACTCAGAGGGATGCCATCTGCCTTTTCTTTGCAGAGCACAGAGCCCTGAGTAGCACACCAAGACCTACAGGCACCTGGGAATCAAGGACTCCTGAGGACCCAGGAGTCACTGGGACAAAGTAGGTGTTTCGTTGAAAAGGCTTAGCCAGGGGTTCCAGACCAGCCTGGGTAACTTGGCAAGACCTCATCTCTGCGACAAATCAAACAATTAGCTGGGCATGGTAGCACGCACCTGTAATTCCAGCTACTTGGAAGACTGAGGCAGAAGGACCACTGAGCCCAGCAGGTCGAGGCTGCGGTGGCCATGAGCGTGCCTACTGCACTCCAACCTGGGTGACAGAGTGAGACTCTGACTCACAAGAAAGAAAGAAAGAAAGAAAAAGGCTCATCCCTCTCAGGAAGAATAAAGAAGGCATTAAAGGCAATATTTTTAAAAATACATTTTTGGTCTCCACTCCCACTGCTTCACTTACTAGCCTTAAAAAGTAATAACAGACCAGGCACAGTGGCTCATGCCTATAATCCCAGAACTTTGGGAGGCCGAGGTGGAAGGATTGCTTGAGCCTTGAGTTGTGCAAGACTAGCCTAGGCAACATAGCAAGACCTCGACTCTACAAAAATAAGAATAATACTAATAAAAAGTAAAACTAATAAAAAGTAAAAATAGCATGTTTGGGGACTTGCATATTTTTTCAGCAAAACAATTTTGTGACCAAGGGAATTGAATAGAAGAATTCAGCCAAGGTACTATGTAGAGGCATCTGGGAGAACTTTCATAACTACACCAGACCAGCCTTTATGTAACAAAGTTGTGAGATTTCAGTCGCCATGGACCCCCAGGCTGAAGTTCATGTAACCTGAGCATGTCCAAGCATGCAATCATGGGCAGAACCTAAGTACTGGGACTGAGGAGCAGAGACTGAATTAAACCAGGCTGGGTATGGTGGCTCATGTCTGTAATCCTAACACTTTGGAAGGCTGAGGTGGGAGGATTGCTTGAACCTGGGCAGCATGGTGAGACCTCGTCTTTACAATAAATCAAAAAATTAGTTGGGCATGGTAGCACATGCCTGTAGTCTAGCTCCTCAGAAGGCTGAAGAAGGAGGATTGCCTGAGTCCAGCAGTTGAGGCTACGGTAACCATGATTGTACCATGCACTCCATCCTGGGCAACTGAGTGAACTCTAACTCAAAAAAGAAAGAAAAAAAAATTAGCTGGGCGTGGTGGTTCATTCTGTGGTTCCAGCTACCTAGAAAGTTGAGGCAGAAGGATCACCTGAGCCCAGCAGGTTGAGGCTATGGTGGTTATGAGCATGCTACTGCACTCCAAGCCTGGGTGACAAAGTGAAACTCTGACTTGAAAAAAGGAAAAAAAAAAAAAAACTTTTATAGAAAAATCTTTTTGACACCACAGTCCCTGCCCTAGTAGCATTCCGGGGGCATTTACAGGATAGGTGCAACATGCTCAAATGAACTGAAAGTCTTGCTGGCTGACAGACATTTCCAGGCTGTAGCATCTCTACAGACAGCTTGTTCCAAGTGACTATGCCAGAGGGTACCCAACATCAGAGCCAAGAGACAAAATTCCCTGAAGGAGTCATCAGACAACTGCTGTGGGAAAGGATGCCTCTGGTCAGAATCAAGATTGCAGACTTGGTTTGTATCAGTTCCAGACTCAACAGCATCGAGGCAGTGGGAAGAGGCCTGAGAAAGCCCCCTTGGGTGTGCATACCTTGAGGGAAGCTGGTCCTGGAGCCCTTTGCAGATTATTGGAAATAACAGCAATAACATGATAGAACTGACAGACAGTTGGGGAGCATGGGAAGACATCTGGAGAAATTGCTGCCACTAGAACCCAGCAAGGTGGCCCACTCCAATTGCCAGTTTACAGTAGTTACTCCCAGATAATAGCTTTAAATTCATAAAAGTGTCACACATTAGCTTTGGAGTCCATGATGCCACCGTTCTCAGTGGATTCCATCTAATGGGATGCATGGAAAAACTTGTCTTTCCTTGGGTGTTTACATTCTGAAATGAACAGCAAGTAGACTGGAAAGGCCATTCCAGAAGCTCTGAACAGGGGCTTAAGTGATACTTGTATTGTGGTGAAGAAGAGTTAATGACCATGTAAAAGAAAGTAATAAGACAGGACAGAATGTGTCAGTAGGTGTGCTCTCTAAGACTTGTGTCCGAATTGAAGAACAGAATCATCAAAGCTATTGTAGCAGTTGGGCAGATTCTTCGGTGCTGGATCTGGTTCCCTTCCAGCAGCCTGGAGGCATGGTGGAGAGAGTCCATTGAGGGAGACTGGGCTTTAGAAGCCTGAACAAAAGCAAAGAAGAAGTTATTCAAATGTTACTGCAAACCTCCATGAAACTGCATCCCTGAGTAGAAAATATGAGTGCCCATGTGTGCGTGTGTGTGTGCATGTGTGTATTAGCTCACATGACTATGGAGGCTGGAAAGCCCAAAATCTCCAGGGCCAATGTCCCAGTTCAAAGGTTTTCAGGCAGGAAGAGTTGATGTGCCAGTTCTTGACGGTCTTTGGGTAGCACAATTCTCTCCTCCTTGGAGAGGGTCAGTCTTTTGCTTCATTTAGACCTGCAACTGGTCATATCAGGCCCACCCATGGCATAGGGTGCAATCTTCTTTACTTATTCCACCAATTTGCATGTTAATCTCCTCCAAAAACACTCTCACAGAAACGCCTAGAAGAGTAGTTGACCAAATAAATATCTGGGCACCCCATTGCCCAGTCAAGTTGACATGTAAAATTAACCCTCACAGGGTCTGATTTGTGGGGAAACCCAAACCAAGACACCCAGCTTAGCTCATCATGTTGGAGAACATGCCTCAATGTGGCATGAGGTGGAAACCCCCACGGAGAGTATTTTATGTGGACCACTGACCTGGAGACATCTTTCCATCCTCTGACCCCTTTCATGTCCCAGTGCATGGACTTCTATCGCCAATTAAGAAGGCTCTCTAGTCCTCGGGGAAAACTAGACCTGGCATCACTTTCCATGAGTGTGAGACAGAAGAGTTGTGTCCCAGGATGGAATGAAAGCTTTGCCATGTGCACATCTAGCGGGCTCAGCACCCACTGCATGACAAGTGCTCAGATCTTCAGATGTTCTGTCTCTTTCAATCCAGCACTTAGTTTCACTAACAGGGAGGTGGGTCAGTTGCTTATACACAACTTTCCTTGGATCTGGGGTGAGGCCCAAATCCACCTGCTGTAGCCTAAACGGCCCCAGTTGTGTCGCTGTCCCTGGTGCTGACCAATGGCATCTTTGTTGCTGTCCCTGGTGCTGATCAAGGGTTCTTTTTTATGCTCGAGAAAATGCTGCAGATGAAAAGAGTGGGTTTTTGAAACATAGACTAGAATTCAAGAATGAACGTGACATTTTGGCTCCCACTGAAGTATGTTATAGGATTTAGGTTACTGACCTGTGTATCCCCATTTACATAGAATAATCAACACTTTCTGGTCAATATTCTCAGAACAGGCTGGGAGAGGTGGCTCACACCTGTAAATCCAGTATTGAGGTGAAAGGATCACTTGAACCCAGGGGTTTGAGACCAGCGTTGACAACATAGCAAGAACCCCCCCCCAAAAAAAATTAGTTGTGCTTGGTGTGCACACCTGCAATCCCAGCTACTCGGGAGGTTGAGGTGGAAGGATCACCTGAATCCAGGAGGTCGAGGTTATGGTGGCGACAGAGATTCCAACTCAAAAAAAAAAAAAAAAAGTATAGGAATGCTATGTGTCTTCTCTGAGTACTGTACCGATTTGCATGCCCACCAATTTTGAACAAGAGGATCGTTGCCACTCTCAGACATGAAAGAAAAACAAGAGAACAAAATATGTGTGCATTTTATTGTATGTAAACAATATCTCAATAAAAAGATTGACCAGGCTGGGCTCGGTGGCTCGGCCTGTAATGCCAGCACTTTGGGAGATCGAGGCGAGTGGCCCGCCCGCGCCCGCGGGTTTGAGACCAGCACAGGCAACTCGGCAAGACCTCATCTCTACAATAATTTTTTTTTTTTTTTAATTAGCCGGGCGTGGTAGCGCGCGCCTGTAGTTCCGGCTACTTGGAAGGAAGGATCGCCGGAGCCCAGCAGGTCGAGGCTGCAGTGGCCGTGAGCCTGTCACTGCACTCCAGGCTGGGCGGTGGATTGAGACTCCAACTCAAGAGAAAAAAGAGTGACCAAAAGAAATATGTGAAAGTGGAGATTAAAAGGCGAACGCTTATAGAGCCCCTGGCAGGCGCCAGACCTTTGAGGGAGGTTCCGTCTGGCAGGAGGGACGACGGAGACACGGATTAAGAAGCCTGCCCGAATGCGGACGGGCG
>NW_007245638.1:1090403-1096485 GCF_000164805.1 Carlito syrichta
CGCTGGCCGTGTCGGTGGAGCCGCACCGGCACGAGGGCGTCTTCATCTACCGCGGCGCCGAGGACGCGCTGGTCACGCTGAACATGGTGCCCGGCCAGTCGGTGTACGGCGAGCGGCGCGTCACGGTGACCGAGGGCGGCGTGAAGCAGGAGTACCGCACGTGGAACCCGTTCCGCTCCAAGCTGGCGGCCGCCATCCTGGGCGGCGTGGACCAGATCCACATCAAGCCCAAGGCCAAGGTGCTGTACCTGGGCGCGGCGTCGGGGACCACGGTGTCCCACGTCTCCGACATCATCGGGCCCGACGGCCTGGTCTACGCGGTCGAGTTCTCCCACCGCGCGGGCCGCGACCTGGTCAACGTGGCCAAGAAGCGCACCAACATCATCCCGGTCCTGGAGGACGCCCGGCACCCGCTCAAGTACCGCATGCTCATCGGGATGGTGGACGTGATCTTCGCCGACGTGGCCCAGCCCGACCAGTCCCGCATCGTGGCCCTGAACGCCCACACCTTCCTGCGCAACGGGGGTCACTTCCTCATCTCCATCAAGGCCAACTGCATCGACTCCACCGCCTCGGCCGAGGCCGTGTTTGCCTCCGAGGTGAGGAAGCTGCAGCAGGAGAACCTGAAGCCCCAGGAGCAGCTGACCCTGGAGCCCTACGAGAGGGACCACGCCGTGGTCGTCGGGGTCTACCGGCCCCTTCCCAAGAGCAGCAGCAAGTAGGCCCGGCCCGGCTCCCCTGCGTCTCCCCGGGACTGTGCTGTCTTCGCTGTTATTCTGGATGGTTGCTCTGTGTGCGTTTTGTTCTGTTGCTTTTCTATTAAATGGCGTCAAGACACGGTGCCCATCTGTGTGCTGGTGCCAGGCTAGGTTGCTGCGGTAACAATCAATCCCCAAGTTCAAGGGGCCTCAAACTGCCCATCCAGTAACGGCTGGGTAGCTGTGCTCTTTCTGATCACTCGGAGGCCTGACCACCTGGGGCCCATTTTCACACATGCTTCCTCTATAACAAGGGCAGGGGCAAGAGAACCGGAGAGTTGCTAATGAGCTTTTATCCATGTATTTGTTTATTTTTGTAGATACAGGTCAGGCTGTACTGCCCAGGCTGATCTTGAACTCCTGGCCTCAAGTGATCCTCCTGCCTCAGCCTCCCAAAGTGCTGGGATTCCAAGTGTGAGCTACCACACCTGGCGCCATGAGTTTGTATTTACTTTTATTGTGTACTTATTTGAGACAGTGTCTTGCTGTCACCCAGGCTGGAGTACAGTGGTGTAATTATGGGTCACCACAGCCTCAAATTCCTGGGCTTAAGGACCCTCTTGTCTCAGCCTCCTAAGTAGCTGGGACTACAGGCATGTCCCAGTATGCCCGGCTAATTGGTGGTTGTTGTTTTTTTACACACACACCCCCCCCCCCGCCACCGCCCCCACTTGATTTTTTGTGGAAATGGGGTCTCACTATGTTGCCCAAGCTGGTGTTGAACTCCTGACATCAAGCAATCCTAGGAACAGATGGGGCACTTCTGTTCACCCTGGCCAACCCTGACTCCAGGGGAGGGTACAGGATATTGATGGACAGTAGTTTAGTCAAACATACCTGATCCGTCCGACTCAAAGCCAGGGTCTTAACTACAGTAAGGTTTCCGTCCTTTACTCTTAAACGAAGCCCTTTTTGTGTTCACAATTACATTTGATCATCACACCAGCCTTGAGATGACTTTGGTACTGTTTTCATATCACGTGTGAAGCAACTGGGTTTCTGAAGGTAAACTGATTTCCCAAGCTTACACAGCCAGTGGGGAGGGAGAACTGAAACGTCAGCCTTTGGGGCCCTGAGTCCAGCGCTGTTCCCTCAGCACCAGTGGGACCTTGGGTCTTCCCCTCCTCCCGCCCCGTGGCGTGCATGGGGGCAGGGCTTGGTGGCCTCGTGGAGTTCTTTTTCCCCAGCCCCCTGGGCTACCCCTTTCTTGGTTTTTACAATAGCAAAACAAGGCAGGAGGACAGGATGTGGGTCCACCTAGCAGGCTGTCCCCACTGCTGGGCATAACATACCCAAGGTGGCATCACCAGGTTTGCGAAACAGCCAGACACATTACTCCCAGAAAGCGACTGTGTCCACAGGGCACTTCCTGCAGACCCCAAGACGCGGGACTCAGTGTGTGGGATTCTGGCTCTCTGAACCAGCCCAAAGGGAGCACAAGTGTGAGCAGTCCCAGGAGAGCTGGGAATGCCCCAAAGCCTGGCAAGTTCCTCCAGACTAGACCTTAGAAAGGCCTTCCATTTGTTCTTTTTTTTTTTTTTTTTTGAGTTGGAGTCTCACTCTGTCGCCCAGGCTGGAGTGCAGTGGTACACTCACAGCCACTGCAACCTCCACTGCAGCCTCAGCCTTCCAAGTAGCTGGAGCTACAGGTACATGCCACCACACCTGGCTTATTTTTTTATTTATTGTAGAGACGAGGTCTCACCAAGTTGTCCAGGCTGGTCTCGAACCCGTGGGCTCAGGCAGTCCTCTCGCCTCTGCCTCCCAAAGTGCTGGGATTACAGCCATGAGCCACCGTGCCCAGCCAAGCCTTTCATTTATTCATGCACTCAAGTACTCCAGAAATCCCCATTGCCAAGTGCTAAAGCCATCAGCATCTATTCTGGGAATGACAGCTCACTAGCACATCATTCTGGGAGTGGGGAGTCACCTTCCAAAAGAGATCCACACAATCCTTGGCTCATATTCTGACGAAGACATCGTTTGCTGTGCGTGTGTTACACGTCAGGTGCTTCCATGCACCTTGACTGACTCCATCCTCTCAAACACCGGCGGGAGGCAAGTGCTATCGCCCCCATCTCACAGGTGCAGAAACTGAGGCTCAGGAAAGTGACGAATCAGCCAAGGTAGTGTAGCTGAAAAGGGGGCGAGCTGGGGTTCTGGAGCAGAACTGTATCCCTTCTTTAAATCGGCTAAATTAAAACCAGACACTCTAGGGGAAGGCCTGACATTGGTATTTTTATGTTTTCCAGGTGATTCGAATGTGCAGCTATTTAAAACCCTATATATATATTTTTTTCTTTTTTAGAGACAAGGTCTAACCCTGTCACCCAGGCTGGAGTACAGTGGCACAATTACGGCTCACTGCAGCCTCAAACTCCTGGGCTCTAGCAATCCTCCTGCCTCAGCCTCCCAAGTAGCTGAAGCTACAGGTGCACAACACTAGACTCAAGTTAATTTTTTAAATTTTTTTGTAGGGATGGGGGGGTCTTGCTAATGTTGCCCAGGCTGGTCTTGAACTTCTGGCCTCAAGCAATCCTCCTCTTACCTGGGCCTTCCAAAGTGCTAGCATTACAGGCATGAGCTAAAACCCTGTATTATTTTTGTCATCGACTGGGAAAGGCAGATTTAGGACAGTACTTTGAATAACTAGAAGACAATAGCTTAGTATTTCTAGTACTTGCAGCCTTGGTGACAGCAGGAATGCTCCCCAAGATTCCAACGAGGAGGATAGGCGAAGTCAGTGGCAGCCAGCAACATTAATGGTGCTCCTATTCCTTGGGCACCTGGCTGTGCCTGCACCTGATCCTGTTTGTCAGGGAGAGAGCTGCATGCACAGCTGTTGGAGAAGCCAATACAGCAACAAGCCTCCCAGGCAAGAGTTAAGTCTCCAGTCACTGTGACGGTAGAAGCAAGAGTCTGAAACCAGGGCCAGCATGACTTCCTCTGCTCCACTTTCTCCCCATGAAATGGCACACCGCCAAGAGCTAGGTAGACCCCTGCAGTCAGGGTCATCTCAGTGTTGAAGGATCCCCCAACAAAAGACCCTGGCGGCTTCTTGGACCCTGAGTTAGGGAGCTGAAAGGGGGAAGGGCCGGGAGTAGAAAAGCAGTGAATGGGGAACAGTGTGCTGTTAGTCTGTTTTGTATTGCTATGAAGGAGTGCCTGAGGCTGGGGAAATCTTTTATTTATTTATTTATTTTGAGTCAGAGTCTCACTCTGTTGCCCAGGCTGGAGGGCAATGGCACGCTCCCAGCCACCGCAGCCTCGACCTGCTGGGCTTAGGTGATCCTTCCGCCTCAGCCTTCCAAGTAGCTGGAACTATAGGCGCGCACCACCATGCCCAGCTAATTTTTTGATTTATTGTAGAGACGAGGTCTTACCACGTCTTGAACCCCTGGGCTCAGGCAATCCTCTCACCTCGGCCTCCCAAAGTGCTGGAATTATAGGCTGAGCCACCATGCCCAGCCAGGCTGGGGAATTTATAAAGAGAAGGGGTTAAATTTGGCTCACGGTTCTTCAGACTGCACAAGAAGCATGTTGCCAGCATCTGCTGGGCTTCTGGTGAGGCCTCAGGAGGCTTACGGTCATGGCAGAAGGCAAAGGGTGAGCAGTTATGTCGAATGGCAGAAAAGAAGCAAGAGAGAGAAAGGAGGTGCCAGATCCCCCTACCTTATTTTTTTTTTTTTTGAGTCAAGGTCTCACTCTGTTGCCCCAGGCTGAAGGCTGGAGTGCAGTAGCACCATCACAGTTCACCCACAGCCTCAACTCCTGGACTCAGGTGATCCTCTTGCCTCAGCCTTCTGAGTAGCTGGGACTACATGTGCGTGACACCATGCCTGATTAGTTTTTTTTTTTGAGTTGGAGTCACTCCATCGCCCAGGTTGGGGTGCAATGGCACACTCACGGCCACCCCAGCATCCACCCGCTGGGCTCCAGCGATCCTTCCGCCTCAGCCTTCCAAATAGCCGGAACTACAGGTGTACACTACCACGCCCGGCTAATTTTGTGATTTATTGTAGAGATGAGATCTCACCAAGTTGCCCAGGCTGGTCTTGAACCCGTAGGCTCAGGCAATCCCCTCACCTCGGCCTCCAAAAGTACTGGGATTACAGGCTTGGGCCACCAGGCCCGGCCCAGGCTTGTCTTTATAAAATAACCAGTGCTCACATGAACTATCAAAGTGAGAACTCACTCATTGCTGGGAGGGGCACCAAGTCATTCATGAGCGATCCCCCCATGACACCAACGTCTCCCACCAGGCCCCACCTCCAACATTGGAGAGCACATTTCAACAAGAGATTTGGAGGGGGAAGAACATCCAAACTTTATCCAGTGTCTTCAAGTTTCTCCCGTCTTGATGGCCTCTGCCCAGGCCTCAGATAATGAGTGAAGCCAGAGTATGACGGTGGAGATGGGGAGGGACTGGGAGGGCTGAATCCTTGACTGCAACCCCCTTCAGAGCCTGCAGTTCACTAGCTGTGCACCCAGTCGTCGACTGCAGGCAGGGCAGTCTTCCCCCAAGGCCAACCAATGAAAGCCTTTGTCACTGCCTTTGGTCAAGCCTAGAAAAATCACACTTTGGCTGGGTGCAGTGGCTCACACCTGTAATCCCAGCACTTTGGGAGACTGAGATGGGAGGATTGTTTGAGCCCGGGAGTTTGAGACCAGCCTGGGCAACATAGCGAGACCTCGTCCTACCAAAAATTTAAATTAGCCAGGCATGGTGGCTCACACCTATAGTCCCATCTACTCAGGAGGCTGAAGCAAGAGAATTGCCTGAGGCCAGCAGGCCAAGGCTGCAATGAACCATGATCATGCCACTACACTCCAGCCTAGGTGACAGAGTGAGATCCTGACTCAAAAAAGGAAAATAATCACAATTAGGTGTTTAACCACGAGCTGGACTCCTCACCGTTCACCTCTTCACCCAGACTCTAGGTAGGAGCTCCCAATATTTACGCTGGTTTGACTGGGAGTTTGGTCTCTTGAGCAAAAGCATTTCTGAACCTCTCTCTAAAATCTCACCTCTCATTTTGCACTTATTTTTCATGTTGGCAATTTCCATTCCCTCATGGCCACCAAGCCCCACATCTATTGCTGAAGGCACTTCCCTCCCCCTGCCTCCAGCCTGGCCTCCGCTTCCTGCCTGGAGCACTCAAGTGTCCGAAAACGCAGTGCAAGAACTCTGGCTGCTTGCAATAGCCCTTGTGTCCGGCAGAGTTTTCTATCTCTGCCCCACAGTGAAGCTTCCAGAAGCACTGGACAAGAAGGGCTGAGGAAGATGCTTCAGGTCGTATTCTTTCTTTCTTTCTTCCTTTTTT
>NW_007245638.1:1096712-1097837 GCF_000164805.1 Carlito syrichta
TGAGTCAGAGTCTCACTCTATCACCCAGGTTGGAGGACAGTGGCACGCTCCTGGCCACCATAGCCTCGACCTACTGGGCTCAGGCGATCCTTCTGCTTCAGCCTTCCAAGTAGCCAGAACTACAGGCACGTGCTACCACACCCAGCTAATTTATTTTTATCTTTATTGTAAAGACAAGGTCTCACCATGTTTCCCAGGCTGGTCTCGAACCCGTGGGCTCAAGCAATCCTCTCACCTCAGCCTCCCAAAGTGCTGGGATTATAGGCATGAACCACCATGCCTGACCCTGAGTTTGTTTTCATGGAGAACATCAGCTTTCTTACCTCTTCCTGTCATTTTAATCTTCTCCCACCCAAACCTCCTTCCTTCCTGCTTATTTTTCCACTTCACTGTCTGGAAGAGCCCCAAGAACAGCAGTTATTTAACCCCCTGAGGAAGTCCAACCCACAGATCCACCATCCTCCCATCATTCTTTCACCTTGTTTCCCATCGTCCTCATCTCCCTTCTTCTGTGGCTGAGATTTTACAGCCCCTCATTATAATCACCTCCTTACACAATTCCTTGTCCCTCTCTCCCTTCATTTCTGCTTGCGAACTGGTTGATTTTTTTCTGAAACGACCTCTTTCCTGGAGTATATCATCAAGCGGAAACAAAGTGGCCAGAACAGGCAATGAACACTCTGTTTTGCAACTTCTCCCAAGACTCCAGTTCATCAGTACATTACCTGCCTTCCATGTTACCAGCTTTATCACTTCACAACACAAATCACCATCCTTCCATCCTCTGTTACCAGCTTCTTTGCTGACTCCTACCAGGCCCTTCCCCCATGGCACATTGTTTAGGTCTCTGTTACACAGTGGCATTCCATCTCTGATACCAACTTCTGTATCAGTTAAGGTAAGCCAGGATAGTCTGCGGTAACAATCCCCACATATCTGTGGCCTAAAAGAACAAAGTTCCGCCGGGCTCGGTGGCTCAGCCTGTAATCCCGCGCCTTTGGGAGGCTGAGGTGAGTGGATTGCCTGAGCCGCGGGTTCGAGACCCGCCTGGGCAGCGAGACCTCATCTCTCTACAATAAATCAAAAAATCAGCCGGGTGTGGTAGTGCATGCCTGTAATTCTGAC
>NW_007245638.1:1097937-1103360 GCF_000164805.1 Carlito syrichta
TCAGGATCGCCGGAGCCCAGCAGGTCGAGGCTGCGGTGGCCAGGAGCGGCCACTGCACTCCAGTCTCAACTCAAAAAAAAAAAAAAGAACAAAGTTCTTCTTCTTCACACCACAGACCTTCATTCTTTGGTGAGGGAGTGAGGAGGAAGGGGCCTTATTAATTCTTGTCATTTAGGGATCCAGGATGACAGAGAAGCTGCCATCTTGAATGATGCTGTCTTCCTTCTAGAGGAAAAAAAGGATGCTGGAAGGTCTCGGACAGGTGATTAAGTGCTCCAGCCAAAAGGTGGCACACACCATTTCCTATCACGACTCTCACTAGTAGCCAGAACTAATCCTATGAACCTACTCCCTCAACCACGAGGGAGCCAGGAAGCACCATCCTGTAGCTGAAAAGTGGAAGACTGAAAACCTCGGCTGAACAACGTTCCTGACCACTGCAAAAGACACTGTCATCAGCCTCACTCTGCATGTCATAAGGCACAGGTAAAGAAATTTACCTGACAGGAGGACTGCTTGAGTCCAGAAGTTCGAGGCTGCACTGAGCTATGATCATGCCACAGCACTCTAGCATGGACAACAGAGTGAGATCTTGTCTCAGAAAAAAGAAAGAAATTTTCCTGAGATCTTATGCCTAGTCAAGTCAGAGTAGGATTTGAACACATGCCCCAGGATATTTGCTTTTAACCACAACAGCCTCTCAATCTGTAAATATGTGGATTTAAAATGAATCTTCTTGTTACCATCATGTAACGTAATTGGTGTCCTTTGAGAATATGGTCTTATTTTCTGAAATTTGTTAAAACTTTCTGGCCCATACATGATTAATTTTTGTAAATATTCTCTGTGTACTTTGCGCTTATTGTGGATGAAGAATTCAATATGTGTTCATCAGATCAAACTAAACTGTAGTGTACAAATCTACTTTTTGCTCATTTTTTTGTTTGCTTGATCTAAAAGTAACTGAGAGTTGTTGAGCTCTCTCACTGTGATAGCATTTTCCTGTCTTAAAGTTTCATCAGTTTTAGCTTTATTTTCTGGTTATGTTATTTATTGCATAAGTATTTTTAAAATATGTCTTCTTGGTTAATTTAATTTTTATAATTATACAATGACTCCATTCCTAATATTGGCTTTGTCTTCAAGTGTATTTTGTTTGTTTGTTTTTTTAAATGTTTATTTTTATTTTCTGTAGAGACAGGGTATTGCTATGCTGCCCAGACTGGTCTTATACTCTTGGCATCAAACCAATCCTCCTACTTCGGCTTCCCATGGAGTTACAGGTGTAACCCACTGTGCCCAGCCTAAATTTATTTTTCTTGATGCAGCTACATAAGCTTTGCTTGGTGTGGTGTTTCCGCAATCTATCTTTTTTGAATTCTTTGATTTTAGGCCAGGCGTGTTGGCTCATGCCTGTAATTCCAGCTACTTGGAAGGCTGAGGTGGGGGATCACCTCTGCCCAGCAGGTTGAGGCTGCGGTGCCGTCGGCACACCGCTGCACTCCAGCCTGGGCGACAGAGTGAGACTCTGACTAAAAAAAAAAAAAAATCTTTGATTTCAAATTGTTCAGGTCCTTTTACTTTAGTTAATGTCTATTATAAAACACATTTAGAGTAGGCACAGTGGCTTATGCCTGTAATCCTAGCACTTAGGAGGCTGAGGTGGGAAGATTGTTTGAGGTCAGGAGTCTGTGACCAGCCTAGGAAATATAGTGAGAGTCTCATCTCTAAAAAAAAAAAAAAAAAATTTAAATTTAAAAATAAAAATAGAAGCATATGTGTTTTTATTTTAAACCCAATCAGACAGTCTTCTTTCATTAGCAAGTTTGGTTAATTTACATTTATTGTGTTTATGCAAATATTTGCATTTTCTATGTTTTATTATTTGCTTACATTGTCCTTATTCTGTACTGATTGTTCTTTCTTTCTTTTTTTTTTTTTTTGAGATGGAGTCTCACTCTGTCACTCAGACTGGAGTGCAGTGGTGCAGTGGCAGACTCCAGGCTACCGCAGTGTCAACCTGCTGGGCTCCGGTGATCCTTCTGCCTCAGCCTTCCAAGTAGCTGGAACTACAGGTGTGCGCTACCACGCCCAGCTAATTTTTGATTTATTGTAGAAGGAGGGCTCGCCAAGTTGCCCAGGTGGGACTCAAACCCGCAGGCTAACGCAATCCACTCGCCTCAGCCTCCCAAAGTGCTGGGAATACAGGCTGAGCCACCGAGCCCGGCCCGATTGTTCTTTCTTACTTGAACGCTATAACCTAATTATTTTTGTTTATTTATTTGGATAACATTCTGAGCCATATGCCATTTGACCAACAGGGAGAGGGTTTGTTTTTGTTTTTTTTTTAAAGCACTGGGGTGGTTGAGGACACCTAGGGTTGTGTGTTGGTTCTGTTAATAATTTGGTGTGTTATTATCTAGGACAGTCTAGTTGACTTCTCTGGACTTTTTCCCTCCCTGTAAAATCTGAAGTTTGAATCTGCAGTCTGTGAGATTCCTTCTAACTCTTGGATTCTCTGGTCCCAAACTTAACTGGCTCTTAATGTGTAAAAAGTCCTAAGGCACCTCTAATCTGAAGTTTGCTCTTAGACTGAAAGTCTCTAAGATTCAGGATAGTTGGGTATGATGATGCATGCCCGTAGCCCCAGCTACCCAGGAGTTCCAGCATCCTGGGCAACATAGTGAGACCTCAACTCTGCCGGGCACCATGGCTCACACCTGTATTCCCAGCACTTTGGGAAGCTGGGACAGGAGGATGGCCTGAGTCCACAGTTTTGAGACCAGCCTGGGCAACATGGCAAGACCTCGTCTCTACAATAAATCTTTAAAAAAATAAGCTGAGCCGGGCTTGGTGGCTCAGCCTGTAATCCCATGCCTTTGGGAGGCTGAGGTGAGTGGATTGCCTGAGCCCGCGGGTTCGAGACCCACCGGGCAGCAAGACCTCATCTCTACAATAAATCAAAAAATCAGCCGGGCGTGGTAGCGCATACCTGTAATTCCAGCTACTAGGAAGGCTGAGGTGGAAGGCTCACCGGAGCCCAGCAGGCGAGGCTGCGGTGGCCAGGAGCGGCCACTGCATTCCAGTCTGAGCGACCAAGTGAGACTCCAACTCAAAAAAAGAAAAAAAAAAGCTGGACGTGGTGGTGCACGCCTGTAGTTCCAGCTACTTGGAAGGCTGAAGTAGAAGGATTTCCTGAACCCAGCAGGTCAAGGCTGCAGTGGTCATGAGCATACAGTTGCACTCCAGCCTGGGTGACAGAGTGAGACTCTGACTCAAAAGAAAAAATAAAGATTCAAAATGGCCTTCCTTTCTTTATAACATTGAGAAGATTTCAGACTAAAGTAGCATAATGGAAATGGATCCAAGAAAAACCAGAATGTCAATAATTTTGTTTTACTTGTGTGCCCAGAACGGATAAAATCATAAATCTCATAATCAGGGTCAGGAGAGAGTTGGATATGTTGACCCAAGTATAAGTGGCTATTTTGTATCTTTTAGAAAAAGCTGTATTAAGGTATAATCAATGTACAATACATTTCACATATTTAAAATAGACGGTTGGATGAGCTTTAACATATACCCTCTAGTGAAACCATTGCAGTGAAGATAATGAATTTGACCATCATACCCACAAGTTCTTCCTGCTCCTTTGTGGTCTCTGACTCCCTCCAACCCCTGGACCCACACCATGACAAACAAAAAAGGACAGTCTTTTCAACAAATGAAACGACTGTATACATGTATGCAAAAACAAACAACTACATCCTAGACCCTTACTTCATGCCATACACAAACACTGACTGAATCATAGACCTAAACATAAAAACTATTTTATCTATTATTCACTGAGAATATGCGGAGGAATATAAACTAAAACTGGGTTGGGCATGGTGGCTCATGCCTATAATCCCAGCACTTTGGGAGGCTGAGGTGAGAGGATTGCCTGAGCCCACAGGTTCGAGACCAGCCTGGGCAACTTGGCAAGACCTCATCTTGACAATAAATCACAAAATTAGCCGGGCGTGGTGGCATGTGCCTGTGGTTCCAGCTACTTGGAATATTGAGGCAGAAGGATCGCCTGAGCCCAGCAGGTCAAGGCTGCGGTAGCCATGAGCGTGCCACTGTACTCCAGACTGGGCGACCGAGTGAGACTACAACTCAAAAAAAAAAACCCAAACAAAAAAAACTAAGCCGGGCTCGGTGGCTCAGCCTGCAATCCCGCGCCTTTGGGAGGCTGAGGTGAGTGGATTGCCTGAGCCCGCGGGTTCGAGACCCGCCTGGACAGCGAGACCTCATCTCTGCAATAAATCAAAAAATCAGCCGGGCGTGGTAGTGCATGCCTGTAATTCCGGCTACTTGAAAGACTGAGGCTGAAGGATCGCCGGAGCCCAGCAGGTTGAGGCTGCGGTGGCCGGGAGTGGCCACTGCCCTCCAGTCTGGGCAACAGAGTGAGACTCCAACTCAAAAAAAAAACAAAAAACTAAAACTAAAACTGAAACTAAACCTACAAATTGCCTAGAATAAAAGATGAGAAAATACTCATGATCCTAAGTAGTCAAAGATTTCTTCAGACACAAAAAGTACAAACCATAAAAAATATCAGAAAATGGACTTTGACAAAATAACTTAAAGCTTTACTCCTCAAAATAATAAATATATATTTTTGAGTCGGAGTCTCACTCTGTCTGGCCAAAATAATATTAAGAAAATAAAAAAACTGCCGAACTCAGTGGCTCAGCCTGTAGTTCTGCGCTTTGGGAGGCCGAAGTGAGTGGATAGCCTGAGCCCGCGGGTTTGAGACCTCATCTCTACAATAAATCAAAAAATTAGCCGGGCGTGGTAGGGCGCACCTGTAGTTGGAAAGTTGAGGCGGAAGGATCGCCAGAGTCCAGTAGTCGAGGCTGCAGTGGTTGGAGCATGTCACTGCACTCCAGTATGGGTGACAGAGTGAGACTTCAACTCAGAAAAAAAAATAATAAAATAAAATAACTGCTTAAGCCCAGGATTTTAAGCCCAGTCTTGGCAACATAGCAAGACCTTGTCTTTACCAAAAAAATCGAAAAATTAGCCAGGCATGGTGGTGTGTGCCTGTAGTCACAGCTACTGAGAGGCTGAGGTAGGAGGATCGCTTGAGCCCAAGAGGTTGAGACTGTGGTCAGCCATGATTATGCCACTGCACTCCAGCCTGGCGGACAGAGTGAGACCCTAACTCAAAGAAAGAGAGAGAGAAAAGAAAGGAGAAAGGGAGAAAGAAAGAGTAAAGAAAAGACACAAACTTAGAAAATATTCAAACATATCCAGCAAAGGCCTTCAAACTGGACAATATATATATATATATATATTTACTTTTATTTTATTTTATTTTTTTTGGGGTTGGAGTCTCACTCTGTCGCCCAGACTGGAGTGCAGCGGCCGCTCCC
>NW_007245638.1:1103921-1105701 GCF_000164805.1 Carlito syrichta
CACGTGCTACCCCACCCAGGTATTTTTTATTTTATTGTAGAGACGAGGTCTCACTGGGTTGCCCAGGATGTTCTTGAACCCGCGGGCTCGGGCAATCGACTTGCCTTGGCCTCCCAAAGTGCTGGGATTACAGGCTGAGCCACTGAGCCCGGCCTGAAGTCTTTACAAAAGAAGACATATGTGAAAGATCAATAAGCATCTGCAAAGATGCACATCATCAATAATTAAATAAAAGCAAATTAAAACCACAGACAGATACCACTCCACACATGTAAGAATGACTAAAATTAAAAAGACTGACAACCAGTTGTTGCCATGGATACAGAGCAGTGGAACTCTCAAATATTGCTAGTGGGAAGTAAAATGGAACCTCTTTGGAAACTGTTTTCTAGTTTTTAATATTTTTTATTAGCCAGGCTCGGTGGCTCAGCCTGTAATCCCGTGCCTTTGGGAGGCTGAGGTGAGTGGATTGCCTGAGCCCGCAGGTTTGAGACCCGCCTGGGCAATTTGGCGAGACCTCATCTCTACAATAAAATCAAAATGAACCGGGCGTGGTAGCGCACGCCTGTAGTTCCAGCTACTTGGAAGGCTGAGGCGGAAGGATCGCCAGAGCCCAGCAGGTCGAGGCTGCGGTGGCCGGGAGTGGCCACTGCACTCCAGTCTGGGTGACAGAGTGAGACTCCAACTCAAAAAATATATATATATATTAAAATATATATATATATTTTAAGTTATATCTTACTTTTTAGAGACAGGGTCTCACTCGGTTGCCTAGGCTGGAGTGCAGTGGTGCCATCATAGCTCACTGCAGCCTCAAACTCCTGGGTTAAAACAATCCTCCCATCTCAGCCTCTCAAAGTGCTGGGATCACCAGTGTGTGATCGCACAGACCATTTTGCCTGACCCTAGCTTATTGTTATACAATAACTGTACAATTCAGCAATTCCATTATTTATCCCACAGAAAAAATATGTGTCCACCCAGAGATGTGTATGTAAACATAATAAGTAAATGGGTAAGCAAATTGTGGTATATTCACCCAGTGAAATATTATTCAGCAGTAATAAGGAATGAACTACTGATACATACAACAAATATATGACCTCAACATATCATGCTGAGAAAAAACAGTCAGACACAAGGGTACACACTATAGCAAATCTATGGGCCCAGAAAGTAGATAGTAACTAGAAAGTCCAGAACTGGAAGGGTCAGGGAGACTGGGGATACATAATAGTATTTGATCCATTCATGTGAAAACTCCAGAAAAAACAAATTTAATTGAGTGACAGAGAGCAAATCAGTGATACCTGGGATGGAGATGGGAGGGAATTGACTAGAACTGGAGACCAAGGGAACTTGGAATGATGGAAATATCTTGGAGTGGCTGTTACTGGTATGTACATTTATCAAACTTATTTGAATGTATGATTAAAATATTATTATATTTAAGCCATACCTCAATATAGTTGATTATAAACGGGGCCCAAATCAAAACAAAACAAAAGCCGGGCTCGGTGGCTCAGCCTGTAATCCCGCGCTTTGGGAGGCCGAGGTGAGTGGATTGCCTGAGCCCACGGGTTCGAGACCCGCCCGAGCAACTTGGTGAGACCTCATCTCTACAGTAAATCAAAAAATCAGCCGGGCGTGGTAGCGCATCCCTGTAATTCCGGCTACTTGGAAGGCTGAGGCGGAAGGATCGCCGGAGCCCAGCAGGTTGAGGCTACAGTGGCTGGGAGTGGCCTCTGCACTCCAGTCTGGGCGACAGAGGGAGACTGAA
>NW_007245638.1:1105781-1145103 GCF_000164805.1 Carlito syrichta
GTCTGGGCGACAGAGTGAGACTCCGACTCAAAAAAAAAAAAAACTAAACTAAACTAAAATCCTTGAATAGTTACAAATAAACCAAAATCATTTTTTGAAATATTAAACTATTGTCCTAAAACCCTGAAAAGCTATTTTAGGACATCTGAAAACATGAGGTATCAGAATATTTTATCCAATGTAGTCCCTCTGTATCTATGGGAAATTGGTTCCAGGATCCTCCACGAATGTTAAATTCACAAATGCTCAAGTCCATGATTTAAAATGGCGCAGTATTTGCATATAACCTACTCCTTCTCCCATGTATTTTATTTTATTTGTGTATTTATTTCTTTTGAACCGGAGTCTTACTCTGTCGCCCAGGCTGGAGTGCAGCAATTCTCCCGCCTCAGCCTCTCGAAATGCTAACAGCCTCCGCAGCCTCGACCTGCTGGGCTCCGGCGATCCTTCCGCCTCAGCCTTCCAAGTAGCCGGGACTACAGGGGCGCGCCACCACGGCCTGGCTAACTTTTGATTTCTTGTAGAGATGAGGGCTCACCAAGTTGCCCAGGCGGGACTCAAACCCGCGTGCTCAGGCAACCTTCTCACCTCCATCTCCCAAAGTGCTGCGACTATAGGCGTGAGCCACCGCGCCCGGCTGTATTGCTATTTTTAATTGTCTTTTCCGAGGAGTTTCTATCCACAGCTGGTTGGATCCACGGATGCTGACCTCACGGATACGGAGGACCGACGGCATTCCCTTTCCTTTTGCAAGTTCTGAAGCTTGAATTCTTTCATTGGTGTCATTTAACGTGTCTTTTGCCCCCCCAAAGAAATCTGGGGTGCTAGATTGCAAAGTCCAGAGGAAAAGGAGCCAAATGGGCTCTTCGCGCCAAAAGAGCACGCCCTCGTGGTTTCCATCATCTTTGTTCATCTTTCCAGAAACTGTAAAGGGGATGTTAGAGAACCGAAGGGGCATGGGCACTTATTTACCTAAACGTCCAGTCGACGGCACTTTGCGGCGTGTGACGACTAACTTAGGCGTCGACTTCACTCGACTGAGGGCTGCCGAGTGGCTGGGGGAGCCCTGTTTCTGGGCGTTCCCGGGGGAGATTGACGTGGGCTCAGTTCACTGGGAGAGGAAGTCCCGCCCTCCACGCGGGCGGTATCATCCAATCAGCTGCCAGGGCGGCTACAAACAGCAGGTGGAGGGCGAGGGCCCGCGGCTCGCGGAGTGTCGTCCGCCCTTCCTCCCTTCCCTGGCCTTACCCGCTCTCCTCCGGCCCTTGGACTCCGGGTCTTGTACCAGCGGCCTCCAGGAGGCTCTCGCGCCTGCAGCCTCAGACAGAGGCCGCAGTGTTGGCTTCCCTGGTGCTGAGGCTTTGGGACCCAGGCGAGCCAGCCACCGGCTTTTGCCCTCGCCCAGCTTGCAGACGGCCGGTGGTGGGACTTCGCCTTGGCGAAGTGGTGTGAGCCAGCCTCCCTAGTGAATTCCCTCTCATGTATACGCCTGTCCTAGTGGCTCTGTTCCTCCGGGACACCCTGACGAATACAGGTTTGGGTACCAAGGGCGTAGAGGCACACGATTTTAGGGATGAGTTTCCTTCATTGGTTTTGGGGTCTCTGGAATTGGCTCTGCTGTGATTCGACCTAAAATGCTAAGGGCCCTGCTTCTGAGAGTACGGAGAGCCCGGGTCGTCCTTGGCAGGAACTGTTTCCAGGGTTACGCAGCACGAATGTATCTGATACTCTTGATTCACCGCTTTTAAGAGGCAGGGAGTTCAGTGGCGCTATACAAGGGGGAACCAACACCCCCCGCAAAAGAAAATTCTTTGTTGGAGGGCGGGCCCTTGGTGGTAGCGGCCTCCCCCACTAGGTCAGTGTTCCAGGATACCATCAGCGTCGGTGTGCCCGCTGGCGTCGTCAGAGGCTGCGTCTAGCTTCGGTGAATTTTTCTTGGAGAGGCTCTCAATGCATTTGTCCATTTCACGATGAGTGATTTACAAGCGCACCTGCCCGCACCGCGCTGAGTGTTGAGCAGTTTTTGGCCAGAAACGGCATGACCCTCGTGCCCCACCTCCCTATTCACCCATCTCTCCTGAGCGACTTTTTTTTTCCCCCCTCTCGGATGGAAAAAGTCCTCAAGGGAAACGTTTGCCGATGTGGAAGAGGTGAAACCAAAAAAGGAAGGAAGCACTAAAAGGCATCAACATTGACGAGTTCGGAATCTGTTTTGAGCAGTGGAAAAAGCGTCTCGATAGGTGCATTGCATCAGAGAGTATTTTGAAGATGACTGAAGTTTAAACATGTAAGAATACACAATTTTAAATAAGTTCTGGGTTTGGGGGGTCCTCCTTGTACATGATACTTCTGAACATTTGTGAAAAACCAAAGACTGTGTTGAAGTTGGTTGACTGCTCGTCACTGGACAAAGAGATGAAAGAAAAAGATAAGCCAGGAATTCTAACTCCTGACTCTACATACAGAAAAATAGCCTAGATGTTTCTAAGTGTGCCCGGGGTCAGAACCTTCCCAACCTGTAGCCAAAGGGTTGGAATGGCTGAAAATCAACTCTTAGCGTGCTGTTGATTGACCTACAATGAAAGATAGGTCAGCCTCGGCAGGTGTCTACTGTTAGAGTGAGGGAACTGATTGGGAAAGTATGGGAGCCTGTAAGTTTGGTGACACCTGGGAGGACCCTGATGAAGCTGGGGCATTGAGTTCCTAAATTCTTGAGTCTTTTCTGCCACAGGATATGGTCTTCACACTCCAGTAATAGCAGCATCCTCACCCCCACCCACAGTGGTATCCACCTTTCCATCTCTGAAGGACTGACCCATCCACCATTGGAGTCCCAGTAGGTTTTCTGGGAGACGGGGGGAAGGAGGAGGAGGGAGAAGGGGAGAGAACCATTGAGACTATCAAGAAGGAAACTAGGGAAATTTTACTTTTTATTTATTTATTTTTTTTGAGTCTCCCAGACTGGAGTGTAGTGGCACGCTCCCAGGCACCGCAGCCTTGACCCACTGGGCTCCAGAGATCCTTCCGCCTCGTTAGGTTTTTTTTTTTCAGACTAAAAAGAAAAACTTTTAAGTTCTTAACACTATCCTGTTGGGGCTAGTCCTGGTGACAGTACTTGAGCTTTCTAATTTATACAAACCAAAATCTGGGGAACAAGAATAGGAATGAGTATTACAGGTGTAGGATAATGGTGGAAGAAACATGAAGTTGGATCAGGCTGATTTTATTGACATGGGCCCATTAAGCAGAGATTTTGCATTTAATGTTGCAGTGATGGTTTTTTGTTTTTTGAGTTGGAATCTCACTCTATTGCCCAGGTTAGAGTGCAGCAGCATGCTCACAGCCACCATAGCCTCGACCTGCTGGGCTCTGGCGATCCTTCTACCTCAAGTAGCTGGAACTACAAGCATGCACCACCACCCCTAGCTAGTTTTTTGAATTAGTGTAGAGACAAGGTCTTGCCAAGTTGCCCAGACTGGTCTCAAACTCGTGGGCTCAGGCAATCCTCTTGCCGCTGCCTCCCAAAGTTCTGGGATTGCAGGTGTGAGCCACCACACCCAGCCAGCTCGAGGAGTTTTAAAAGATTCCAAGGGTTTATTGGCATTGCTGGTTGAACATGCATCAACAGATGGCCCACCGTGAGTGCTTGGGAATGCCTGGTTTCTCTTGAGTAATGCTTAGGAAGGGGTTCAAAGGCTTGGGGAGACTGGAATGCTGCAGTGGAATTCTCACTTAAGACCTGTTCACCCCACCTGGGAGGGTCCAGAGGACAAACTTTCACCAGTACCTTAAGGAATAGATTTGTGAGGGGAGTCCCAGCCTCCTTGAAAAGCTGTGATTGCTCCTCTCTGTATGCCACATCTTGCAGTGGGACTGTAGTCATTCTGTTGGACAACCTAACTGCAAGGTGGGCCTAGTTACCATAATGAACAGCAGAGGCAAAGCAACAATCAGAATATTCTGACTTATGTAGAACTCTGGTGTTGGCTAATCAATCATGTTTTAGGAATGAAATTGATAGGAAACATTATTACACTCTTACTTGATCTGTACAAGCAGAAAATGTCCAGGATAGTGAACAAAAATCTACCTTTATGAATTATAATCAATGTCCCATGAATTCGACTTGAGCCAGTTTAGACTCAGAACACCTTGAGTGAAGAGGAGGCTGAGTCCCTTTCCAGGACCCCACTACACTATAGAAAACGTATACTGTTAATCTGCCATCCTTCTCCAAGGGGACCACTAGCCTTTTACCAGGGTAACTGTGCATCAGGGAAAGGGAAACAATCAGACCTTTCGAAGTCTGCTGGATACTGGCCCTGAACTTACATCAATTCCAGGAGACCCGAAATGTCACTGTGGCTGTCCAGTTAGCGTAGGGGACAACGAGGGTCAATGCCTTCTCTGTGCCTGGGGCTGGGCAGGTGAATGAAACTAAGTTCTTACTCTTGTGGAATTTACGTTCTGGTATAGTTAATTGCAGTTAAAACTACAACCTTACATTTAACTGGAGTGGAAATGAGCAAATACAATTTAAAAAAAGATACAAATAGTAAACAACTTAGATAATTTATTTAGAAAGTAGAAAATGAAAAGTATGATGCTAACATTTACTTAGAATGTGGACAAAATTAGAAGACAGTTAAACTACAGAAAAGAAGGCAGAGATCCTGAAGTGGCTTAGTGGCTATACAACACAAACATACAAAACCCAAGTTTCTTTCATGCAAATAAGCATTAAGGAAACAAATATGGGAATGTTTACAGAACAGGCCACAACAAATATTTTTAAATTTACATAATAAACTGTACATAAATGAAAAAATAAATTAGGCAATTTACAAGAAATGTTTTACAGATTACAATAGGCTATAACTTAGTTGATTATGAGTAAAATTTGTAGCACATCATACATTTTTACATCACAGATTCAGTTATAAGAATTCAGACATGATAAAGTTTAAAGGTGACAAGAATAATGCAACAGACATAACAAGGCAACTTAAATGGAAATGGCATGTGTAAGTAAAATTAACCTCAAAATTAAAGGATTGGAACATTGAAAACCTCTTCTAGGTATGATTTGGTCTATTAACTGGGCAAAATTAAGACAAATGCCATTTAACTTCAGTTGAAATCAGGGTTTTGCTGTAGTTCAAGTAAAAATTAAAGACATACAATGTATAAAAAAATGATAAAACCACCTTAACAGCACTGACATTCCAATGTAATTAACTGTATTTTGGACAAGGAGACTAGGATATTGGTGTTAGTTCTATGAAGTCATCTTTTATTTCTAGATGCTGTAAACTAAATAAAAGGGGCTACTCAGAAAAAAGTGGCAAATGTCAAAATGGCTTACTACCTGTGACAACCCCTGGCTGGGTCAGTTATGATACCTAGATGAGATTCAGACATATGATGTAAGGCTAAGATAACCTCCAATTACTTACGTATATTTTACAAACTGTAAAAACTGAAATGTATTCTTGAAAAACTAATGGGACTGTATGCACTGCAATGTATCAAAGATGCTTAGAAGTAACAAAAATGAGCGCTCTCCTGGAACGGAATCAGTTGCATATTTATACAATTCAAACATTTCCATGCCAACCTCATTCACTCCCTTGAAAAACACATTCCTCGTTTGTTTAAACCAAAATTAGTGGCAGTTCCAACAATAAGACTGAAAATCCACAGAAAAGTAAGCACTGGACTACAGAAGGAGCTAGGATACAAAGATTTTTAAATTTTTCTAAGGAAAAAAAACAACCTATCCTCCCCACCTCCCACAAACACATCATTGAGTACTAACTGCAGTACCTGAAATCCCACTATTAGCCGACTGCCCCATTTACTGTCAATAGTAAGGTAGGAATGTCAGACACTTATCCATCTGATTATTCTAACCCAAAGGGGAAATGTATTTTAGGTCTTCAACACATTTGATGCGGACATCACTGTAATCTGTGACATACCACTTACTTGCTGGTCATTAAACTTTTATCATTTCTCAGAGACAGGGTCTCTATACTTTGAGGCCCAGGCTGGCCTCAAACTTGGGCTCAAGATATCCTCCCATCTCAGTCTCCTGAGTAGCTGGGATTACTAAATTTTGCTTTATAATTTTGCTGGAAATTGGATGCTGAACAAAAGAAAGAAGCAATACCAGGAGGGAGTTCATCCCACATTTATCCCCACTCGCAATGGTCAGAAGAAAGAAACGGCCACCAAGCCAGGCACGATGGCTCATGCCTGTAATCCCAGCACTTTGGGAGGAAGAGGCAAGAGGACTGCCTGAACCCACGGGTTTGAGACCAGCCTGGGCAACATGGTGAGACCTTGTCTCTACAATAAATCAAAAAATTAGTCAGGCAGGTGGTACATGCCTGTGGTTCCAGCTACCTGGAAGGCTGAGGCGGAAGATCACCCTTAGGTTAAGCCCAGTAGGTCGAGGCTGCAGTGGCCATAAGCATGCCACTGCATTCCAGCCTGGGCAACAGAGTGAGACTCTGACTCAAAAACAACAAAACACCCCAAATATATCTAACACACAGTCCCTGACTGGCTCAATTTAAGGTTTTTCTACTTTTTTTATGATGTGAAAGTGATATGCATTCAGTAGAAACTGTACTTTTAATTCTGTGTTTTGCTATTATCCTGTGCTAACTATATGTGGTACAATATTCTTACGTGAGATAGTAAACACTTTTTTATAAAATCGGCTTTGTATGAGATGATTTTGCCCAGCTGGAGGCTGATGTAAGTGTTCTGAGCACATATCAGATAGGCTGGGATGTTTAGCAGTGTACTAAATGCATTTTCAATTTATGATATTTTCAATCTACTACCAGGACAGAACCCATCACAAGTTGAGAAGCATCGGTAGTCCAACATCTATGAATTTAGTGGGATGTTTTCTTTTTGTACAATAGAAAAGTTATAATAATGCCCATATAATTTTGAAATTAACACAGTAAAAATTCCAGATACTTTTACAGATTGAAAAAGTATACACACATTTTAATATATATTGATATATACAAAACTTCTCATATTACTTTAAGGTAAAACTACTTGGCCATTATAGGCAGTAACATAATATGAGAGTATAATGAATACTATCCTACTGGGTTTGGTGAGAATGCAGTGTCTAGTACCTATTAACATAAATAAAAATCATGTAATAATTACAGAAATATTATGTAAGCACTAAAAATTAACTCTAAAACATGACACCAAATATTTGAAAAAAACTGTTTTAAGTCATCCCAAATACTGCCATGAATAAGGCAACTGTCTGTCTCTGGATCCTGAAAAGTGACTTATTTCCCATCCCAACAAACCAATTCCCTCATTTTAAAAACAAACCAAAAAAAGAGACTTAAAGAAATAAGACTAGTGATTGGCACTGCTTCTAATACAATACCAAATTATGACCCCATATCCACCGAATGCATGGGATTGTAAAATTAACAGGGAATGCTTTAAGAAAACATTTGAACTTTCTGGAAGTGGAAAGTACTCAACATTTAGATGAAACAGAAAGGCTGTGATGACTTTCTTTCCTACCACCATTATTTTGAATGACCTATTCAAAGACTTTAGAGGAAAAAAAAAATACTACTTTTGGGGGTCTTTACTGATTATGACTAGGCTCAGCAGAAAATAGGTAAATACTCTCTTAGATATTTGAAAACAGGCAGCAACGTAAAGCACATTATATTCTGACATTATCTGATGACAGAAATAAAGTTGGCTTAATTCCTTCATTGTGAGAATAACACACACTAGAATACACAAACTTATTTGGAAACAGGTCACCACTGAAATTTCATGGCATAGCACTTTTTGTTTTTTTGAGTCAGAGCCTCACGCTGCCGCCCAGACTGAAGCGCAGTGCCATGACATGACTCACTGCAGCCTCAAGATCCTGGGCTCCGGTGATCCTTCTGTCTCAGCTTCCCGAGTAGCTGGAACTACAGGTATGCACCACCATACCTGGTTAATTTTTTAAAAATTTGTATTACTTGTAGAAACGAGGTCTTGCTATGTTGCCCAGGCTGGTCTCGAACTCCTGAGCTCCAGGAATCCTCCTGCCTTGGCCTCACAAAGTGCTGGGATTATAGGCATGAGCCACCATGCCTGGCCAAATCACTTTAAATAAGGTCAAAGAGTATTATTACAAAAAGGCAATTATTTCTTAATTTTTGTTTACACACACAAGACAGTAAGTTAAATGCCAAATGTACACTCATCTTCATTATTTTTACATGGCTTTAAAGAAAAATTTCCAAACTACATTTTCAAATGCAAGACTAAAAAGCATAAAGTGCTTAACAGAAAAGACAACGAAAAATATGAAAAAAATTTTGCTTATAATAAGCAAAGTGGTTATTAAGAACATTTGGAAACTATTGCCTGGCTAAGCTTTCCACCCAAGAATACAACCTTAAAATTCAAGGCAAAATATAATGACTAATCTTTGAAGGCAAGAATACCATTGAAAAGAGAAAATCTGTTCACTTCAAATTGCATCATTCTGCTTACAGAAAGTCTTTCAAGAATTGGATGTACAATACAGCAATCATATGCACTCTCAAAGGTTAAAAAAAAAAACTCCGAAATTTTTATACAGTCTGATAATTGGCAAATAATTGTAACCTCTTAAAGGGCTTTTAATGATCATGTATATTACTGGTAATGGCATTTACTTTACCCAAACTAAGATGTCACTTAATTTCCTGCCTGTTAAGAGTAGTGGAACAAGGAATTGTCATGTTAAATTACATGGCAAGTCTAACTAACACTTTGTTTTTGAAGACATCTAGGTATAAAACTGAAACCCATTGGTTATGAAAGCTTCTATTTAAACGGCAATCTTTTTTGGGAGGGGAGGTAGTGGTGGGAAATTCTAGATCTTTTGTTCTTTATAAAAGTCCCAAAGCAAACTGATAGTGCTCAAATTAAAATCTGAGAGTTTTTAAGAATGAAAACTAAGCCCAAAAGTTACAAAGATTCTTCTGTGTGTACAGTCAACAATGCATTAAAAAGTCTTTTTTAAATTGACTGCTTAAAGTTCAATTAGAATTTTAGAAATTAAGAATCATCAAATTTGCTTCAGTGAAGGAAATATGTATTTTGGGGATTGCTGGGAACTGCCAGGAAATGTATCTTGGGCAACTTTATTAGTATCACTGGAAAAATGATACACATTACAGTAAAATGGCAGGATGCCAACAGTAGATACTTTAAAAATGATCAGAAATACACTTTCTCTGCATAAAATAAACTAGCCCAAGTAAACTATGATGTTAAATGTAGCATTGGTCACAGGTATAAAACCTGTAGTTACTATCATTATGATTCTTTTTTTTTTTTTTTGAGTTGGAGTCTCACTCTGTCACCCAAACTGGAGTGCAGTGGCCGTTCCCAGCCACCACAGCCTCGACCTGCTGGGCTCCGGTGATCCTTCCCCCTTAGTCTTCCAAGTAGCCAGAATTACAGGCATGCATTACCACGCTCAGCTGATTTTTTGATTTTTGTAGAGATGAGGTCTCGCTGCCCAGGCAGGTCTCGAACCCGCGGGCTCAGGCAATCCACTCATCTCAGCCTCCCAAAAGCGCGGGATTACAGGCTGAGCCACTGAGCCCAGCTATGAGAAACTTTTAAAATAAAATGAGTCATGGCATTTTGGCTGAAATATCTAGTCACTACAACACAAACATTAAAGCAAAGAACATGAAGTCGTTGCAGAATTTTAAAATGGCTACTGAATGACATGAACTCAAAATTCCAAATAGTTTAGATTGTAAAAAAATTACCTTTGTAAGTTCTCCCCTCTAAATACTCTTATTATTCACATGTTCATGTCTTTAAGAAAACTGAATTTTAAACACATGAGCACAACAAAATCGGAAAACTAGATGGAGACATTGTCTTTATCAAGCACCTCTTGATAGTCATCTTTACCAAAAACTGTTCTCTACCAAGCCAAACTCTCATCTGTAAAAACACACAGTAATACTTCTTTCATGTAAATAATTTTTAAGCTCTTCAAAGTACATCTAGATTTTTGGAAATTTAATAGAGGTGAATTTTTCCCAAGTCTTTCTACTTCCCAAATCATAAGCAACAGACTCAGATAAGTTCACCAACTATTGGACCCCAATAGTTTTTTGCATTTTTGCAAATGTAAAAATGTAAAAAACTAACATTGTAAAAAATGAATTCAAAATAGAAAATACAATTCCCAGGCAAAAAGATTTATCAACTTTGGAACCATAATGCTTTTATTATCAGAATGTACTAAACATTGATCCTTTCTAATAGCTCTGCAATACTGCCTCAGACTCCCACAACTCAAATCAATCCATCTTTGAGATCTCCATCAACTCATTTAAAATAAATGTGATTTTGTTGCAGTTCATAATAAAATAAAATCTTTAGCTTTGATGGTTTAGACAGCCTAAAAAGAAACCACTAGGTTTGGGCCTGAGATGAATGTGGTAAAGAAAACAAAATACTCTGTCAGTGCACTCAAACCATATTCCATTAGAACAGTCCCAGAATCTTATTACATAGGCTCCCAAGTAAGTAACTAAGCTTCCAATCTTAACATGTTCAACATTTTTAACATGTACTGATTAACTCACACACACAAAAAGTGCAATGTCACCAGCCATGTGCACCTTCCAAGGTTCATTTTAAAATTCAGCTATCATTTGCCAACAGTAGTTCAATCATGGCATTTGAAAAAAGCTGTACTTCTGGGGAAAGATCACATAAACATGCTTTTGGGGAGATACGTTAAAAAAATAATGTTGCCTTAACATTCCTAAAATCATAAAAATGCTCGTTTGATTGCCATTTCAGTAAGTTTTGATACAGGGTATGTTACTGCCTGCTCGCTTAGTAACGAAACAGACTTGTAACATATTCAAAATCCATTATTTTCATAAGTGCAACATTTCTGAGACTTTAAGATTTGTGTTTGAGCATACAGTACTGCAATGTTGGTACATAAAATAACAAGATAACCTTTTGAGAGGAAGCTCAATAATGAGAGGCTGTATTGCATTAAGGATTTAACACTGGCTATATACAAAAGGGAAAGCATTTCAATCAGAAATACTCCACGGTATTCAACTCCTGCCTTTGATTTGGCAACACTCAGCTTCTCTTTTATCCTTTGGTTCCCAGTGACAGACAATGCAGTAATAATGCCTCTGGTTGCAGTTTCTCTTGGGTGACATTTATTAGCTCACAGGAACCTGACGCTTTAGCTGAAATTTGGCAGCCCAAGAAGCGCACCAACTGCTCCAAAGTATCCCTGTGCAATTTTAAGACAACTGTTAATGTAGTACAGCTTTTAAATTACCATGTAACATTAACCACTTAAGAACACACATTTATGCACAATCCATTTGTTCAATAACATTTACATCTACCAATTTGTGTTATGTACTGTGAAACATTTACTAAAGCTGTATTCTCAATACATACCTTTGAAATATGTATTTTAATGTTTTAATTATTACTGCTGTTATTTTTAGAAATGGGTCTCACTGTGTTGCCTAGGTTGGCCTCAAACTCCTGAGCTCAAGTGACCCTCCCACCTTAGTCTCCTGAGTAGCTGGTACTCCGTGGGACTTCAGGTATGTGCCACCATGTGTGGCTTTTCAAATACGGATTTTAAAAGTGTGGCCTTGGAAGGCTGAGGCAGAAGGATCACCGGAGCCCAGCAGGTCGAGGCTGCGGTGACCGGGAGCGGCCACTGCACTCCAGTCTGGGCGACAGAGTGAGATTCCAACTCAAAAAAAAAAAGTGTGGCTTGTAGGCACTGAAAATTCCAGGACTCTAACAGTTGTCTTCTCTTTATTCAATAAACAAACTAATTTCCTGTGGCTCTGCCTGACACATCCTCCCCATGCCACATGAAACTGCACAGGGGAACACATTCTTATCTGTACAGTAAGAATGGTGACAATAAGATATGGAAGTTGAGTTGGAGTCTCACTCTGTCGCCCAGACTGGAGTGCAGTGGCCGCTCCCGGTCACCGCAGCCTCGACCTGCTGGGCTCCGGTAATCCTTCCGCCTCAGCCTTCCGAGTAGCCAGAATTACAGGCATGTGCTACCACGCCCAGCTGATTTTCTGATTTATTGTAGAGATGAGGTCTCGCTGCCCAGGCGGGTCTCGAACCCGCGGGCTCAGGCAATCCACTCACCTCAGCCTCCCAAAGGCGCAGGATTACAGGCTGAGCCACTGAGCCCGGCTTTAAGGAGAATTTTCATTGCTATGTATTTTTATATTGTTCACATTTAACATTTGCAATCTCACGAGGAAAAAACCCAAACAAAAGAAACCATTTAACCAAAGAAAACAAAATATTCACTAAGCATACAAGCATCCCCAGTCACCTGAGGAGCTCAGACCTCACACTGTTTTTAGTCAGAGCTGTGAAGTTCTTACCTTAATGGGGGCCTATCAGGTTATATTAACTCCCATCCCCCAACAGAAACTGAAGGGATGGAGTCAATATTCTACTTGCATCAATGATTTGTAGCCTTATACTTATATACAGGTAAGAAACAACATACATAAAAGAATGTTATTAGAATTCACGAAACATGTTTCTATCATACCTCATGTTCTAGAAACAATGCTTTCAGTTGACCTTTTGACCAGTAATCCAGTGCATATGCCAAAAGTTTCATTGAGAGGGTATTGACACGTAAAAAGTTTCCAACAAAGACAACTCTGTTTATTTTCTAAGAGAAAAGAAGGAAAGTGACTTGTAAAAAAAAACAATTAAATTTTAGAATACAAAAGGTTTACAAAATCTTTAACAATATAAAACTACCTTGTATTAGCATCTACTACATTCCTAGCACACAGCTTCACAATCCTGAGCATGATACATGTCCAATCCCACAGAACATAACAACACCAAAAGAGCGAACCCTAACGTGAGCTATGGGCTTTGGTGGTGGTGATCTGTCAACATAAGTTCATGGATTCAAACACATGGACCACTTTATTGTGGGATACTGATAGTGGAGGAGGGCTGGATATATGGTAACTCCTATCTTTTCACTCAATTTGACTGTGAACCAAAAGCTGCTATTAAAAGTAACATCTATTTTTTTTTAAAGGTTCTGAAAAGACCCTATCAGATTTTAGGTGAGGCTTGTTTTTCAAAATGGGCAATAAATAATCCATTTACCAAAGTAACCTGAAAACAAATTATTGATAAGATTAAAGAAATCGGTGGGGCACAGTGGCTCATGCCTGTAATCCCAGAACTTTGGGAGGTGGAGGCAAGAAGACTGCCCAAGTCCACGTCTCTACAATAAATCAAAAAATTAGCCGGGCATGGTGGCACACGCCTGTAAATTCCAGCTACTTGGAAGGCTGAGGCAGAAGGATCCCTGAGCCTAGCAGGTCGAGGCTACAGTGGCCATGAGGGTGCCACTGCACTCCAGCCTGAGCATCAGAGTGAGACTCCTACTCAAAAGAAAAAAAAAGAGTAAAGAAATCAAGCCAAGAAAAAGTATTTAAAAATGCATTTAGAATAAAATAAGCAGTAAACTTGGTCCATATATTGCAGGGCATGTTTAACAACAACATGCAAACATGGCATCTATAGTTGGCAAGTAATACTAACAGGAGTATGGCATGTGTTCAACCTCTAGGATTCTAGCGTTCTTTGTCACCAGGCTGATTCATTAAGCCAGCTATTCCCTCTCTGATCAGATTCCACAGTCACTAATTTGGTTTCTTAGGTGCCTCTATGATCAGGAAATCTTAGATGGGGAACTGGTGTTCGAATCTCTAGAAAATCTATTTCTGGCCGGGCTCAGTGGCTCAGCCTGTAATCCCAGCAATTTGGGAAGCCAAGGCAAGTGAATTGCCTGAGCCCGTGGGTTCGAGACCAGCTCGGGGAAATTGGCAACATGCCCATAGTTCCGGCTACCTGGAAGGCTGATGTGGGAAAAATGGCTGGGAGCCCAGCAGGTGAGCGCTGGGGTGGCCATGAGCGTGCCACTGCACTCCAGCCTGGGCGACAGAGTGAGATTCCAACTCAAAAAAATAAAATAAATTAAAAAAAAAAAATCTATTTCTACTTTCACAATATACTGTGACTTTTTTAAGTGCTAGGATTACAGATGTAAACCACTGCACCTGGTTTATCTTGTGACTTTTGAGTAGAAGTTCTTGCAGGAGTTTACATAGCATAAACTATTGCCTTAATTACTGTTAAGTCAATTGGCCAGTGAAATCTAGACATACAGGGCTAAGAATAAAAATTCCAGATTGTTGTCAGTCCCCAAAGTGAAATAGTCCCCAAATCTAGGTTAAAAATTCTTATAGTGGCTCCATCAACTAACTTACTACACTTAAATTTCTTAAGTTATTAAAAAACTGAGGAGACAAAGTTCTGGATTTAAGTTTAGAAAAATTCACAGTTTGCATAGTTGTACTAAGCTGCTGGAGCCTTTCTCCCCCAGATCGCTATAGGCATGGCTCCCCCCTCACTTTCCAAGGGACACAATTTCAATACAGTCTTCCTTTAACCATCAATTACTCGGCAATTTGCCCTCTGACCTACTGCCCATCTTCTTTATCCTGTCTACTTTCTCTTTAAAAAAAAAATAGCACTTATCACCCAATATATACTAAAGAACTTACTTAGTAAATCACTAGCAAGAATGTAAGCTCTGCTAATATATTCCAAGGGCTCAGAACAATGCCTAGCATGTGGTACTCTGTAAATACTTACTCAAGAGATAAATGAGTTAATAAACTTGAGTTCCTCCAAAAAGGAAACTTCTCAATCCATTAAAAATATTTGACATTTTCAAATATTAAATGGACAAGTATATCTATTATATGAAAAATTCTCTCTCTCTCAAATAAAAATATCCCAACTATGTGATAAATCTAGCAGTACATGCTTTTCACACTTTCTTTGGAGCAAGCAGTGAACATCACTGAATTATCACATGAAGAGCAAGTCTCAATGCCTTCATAGCCCTGTACAATGCTGCTTGATCCATATGCAACAAGGCAGCACTGTAAAGAAGCCGAAGGCAGTGAGAAAATCTCCAAAGATTTCACTAATATTTGTATTTATAACAGTACAAACAGGTTTTCAATAATTAGTTACTTCAGAATGTCTTATGTTTAGAAAGAACTTGCTTTTACATCCTCAAGAGATTTAGGCTGTGTTTTTCTGTAAAGGTCTCTAGATAAATAAAAAATATAACTTGCTGGGTGTGGTGGTTTATGCCTGTAATCCCAGCACTGTAGCAGGTGGAGGTGAGGACTGCCCGAGCCCACAGGTTCAAAACCAGCCTGGGCAACATGGTGAGACTTTGTCTACAATAATTCAAAAAATCAGCTGGGCATGGTGGCTCATGCCTGGAGTTCCAGCTACTTGGAAGGCTGAGGCAGAGGATCACCAGAGCCCAGCAGGATGATGTTGCGGTGGTTATGAACATGCCACTGCACTGCAGCCTGGGTGAAACAGTGGGAGTCCAACTTAGAAAAAAATAGAAAGAAAGAAAATACTACTATTTCTCTGACTTCAATCTGAATTATATGCTACCTTCTTTCAGGGCAACAGAACAATTTGGTACATAACATATAGACCTAATAAGTCTTGGAATTTAATTGACTAGATCTCAATCCTAGAGGCCTCCTCAAGGAATACGAAGAAGTCCTTAGCTGGGCGTGGTGGCTCATGCCTGTAATCCCAGCACTTTGGGAAGCGGAGTCGAAAGGATTGCCTGAGTTCAGGGGCTCATGACTAGTCTGGGCACCTTAACAAGACCTCATCACTACAATAAAATTTAAAAATTGGTGGGCATGATGGTATGCGCCAGTAGTTCCACCTACTTGGAAGACTGAGGTGGAAGGATTGCCTGAGTCCAAAAGTAAGGCTGTGGTATCTGTGAGTGTGCTACTGCACTCCAGCCTGGGGACAGAGTGAGTCTCTGACTCAAAAACAAAGAAAACAAGGCCCTCCTAGATGCACATAAAACTGCAATTCACATTTTTAATCTAATTAAGTATTTTTGTTTACCTCATTAACAGCACACATTCGTGCCACAGAACCAATGTTATTGGTGATAGTAACTAAAGTAGCTCTTGCAAGATCTTCTTTACTAACAGATTCGCGCTTCTCCTTATAAATCATATTCCCAAAACTGCAGAAAAATGAAGAAAACAAAGTCAAATCTGCTGATAACAAACAGTTTGTGTATTAGTAGATATATCTACAACCTGGACATTTTTATGAAATTGGGACCAAAAGGGTAAAAACACACAGGGATAAATCAAAACTAACAAAATCTACACAAGAATAAAGTAGTATCTTTTGAAGAATTAGGGTTAAAATGAAGTCTCAGGATGGGGCAGATAGTTGTCATAAGAAAGCAAATACTACTAAAATATCTTCATTTTTAAACCTGATTAAAAACAGTTAAATTGATTGACTGACTTAATTTTTTTTTGAGTTGGAGTTTCTAATCTGATTTAATTTTATTTTTGAGTTGAAGTCTCACTCTGTCACCAGGCGGGAGTGCAGTGGCACGCCCATTGCCACTGCAGCCTCAAACTCCTGGACTCAAGTGATCCTATCACCTCAGCTTTCCAAGTAGCTGGAATCAAAGGCACGTGCCACCATGCCCGGCTAATTTTGTTATTTATTGTAGAGACAAGGCCTCGTCAAGTAGTTCAGGCTGGTCTCGAATTCCTGGATTCAGGCAATCCTCTTGTCCCTGCCTCCCAGAGTGCTGAGGTTATAGGCGGGAGGCACTGCACACAGCAAAAGCCTTTATATTTAACTGTTAGCTGGGTGCAGTGGTACATGCCTGTAATCCTAACACTCTGGAAGGCAGAGATGAGAGGACTGCCTGAGCCCAGGGGCAACTTGGCGAGACCTTGTCTCTACACTAAATCAAAAAAATTAGCCAGGTGTGGTGGTGTGCACCTTTGGTTCCAGCTGCTTGGAAGGCTGAGGCAGAAGGATCGCCTGAGTCCAGCAGGTCGAGGCTGCAGTGGCCATGAGTGTGCCACTGCACTCCAGCCTAAGTGACAGTGAAACCAAGACTCAATTAAAACAAAAAATTGAAGGCTTTTTTTTTGAGTCGGAGTCTCACTCTGTCACCCAGGCTGGAGTACAATGGCACTCTCACAGCTACCACAGCCTCGACCTGCTGGGCTCAAGCAATCCTTCCGCCTCAGCCTTCCAAGTAGCTGGAACTACAGGCGTGCGCTACCACACTCAGCTATTCTTATAGGAAACCAAGAAAATATAGACAAGTACATTTTGACTTACTTTAAAAAAGTCAAAATTACAAAATGTTTCCAAAGGTATCTCAACTTTCATATCAAATTCCTTTTCATTCAGTCACAACAAAAATTTATGAAATGCCAAGCATTGTGCTGGGAACACAAAGATGGTCCCCTTAAGCAATGAATTAGTCTAGTGTAGCACTGTCCAATAGAAATAAAATACCAGCAATATGTGACTTTATACTTTCTACTAGCCACTAGAAAGGTAAAAATAAACAAGTGAAATTAATTTTACTTTTTTTTTTTTTTTTTTTGAGTTAGAGTCTCACTCTGTCACCCAGACTGGAGTGCAGTGATTTTAATTGTACATTTCATTTAAGTCAATATGGGGGGACCCCAAAAACCTTAAGTTATTTACAAAAATTGAGAAACTTCAGTCATCTTCAAAGTACTCTCCATTTGATGAAATACACCTATAGAGACGCTTTTCCACTGTTCAAAAACAGTTTTTTGAATTCGGTAATTCTGACGCCTTTTAGTGCTCCTGCCTTTTTATTTATTTATTTATTTATGGAAATTTATTGTTTATTTTTATTTTATTTTTTAATTGGAGTCTCACTCTGTCGCCCAGACTGGAGTGCAGTGGCCGCTCCCGGCCACCGCAGCCTCGACCTGCGGGGCTCCGGCGATCCTTCCACCTCAGCCTTCCAAGTAGCCGGAATTACAGGTATGCGCTACCATGCCCGGCTGATTTTTTGAGCTCCTGCCTTTTTAAATTTCACTTCTCCCACAATGGTAAAAGGTTTCCCTTTGAGGACTTTTTCCACCCGGAGAAACAAAAGAATATAGCTCAGGATGAGATCTGGTGAATAGGGAGGGTAGGGCACAGGGTTCACGTCATATTTGGTCAAAAGCAACTGCTGGACACTCAGCACAGTGTAGGCAGGTGCACTGTCATGGTGGAAGAAACAGTCACCTGTTTGCCACAACTTGGGACGTTTCTTCCACAAATCGAGATGCAACCTTTTCAAAACTTCCAGATTAAAACCGATGGGTTCCTAGGGGGAAGAAAGTCTGTACTACAAGAAACCTACCCTCAAAAGACAATTACAGTTTTTGTGGCTCCCCCTTCATATAACCAAATATTATTTCAATATGTGGCACCTATATTCTAAGTGGCTGATGTAGGCTCGTGGCAAGAGGCTACTATAATGGACAATGCAGGCCTAGACAGAGGAAGAGAGACAGCAAGAGAAGCGCTAACTATAATAGGAAAAAGTCAAAGAAACACAAACCAAAAACTAGCCCTGGGAACACAAAGGAAAAAAAAATCTCTTACCATTGTGGTAAGAAGGGAAAGTTAAGAAGGTATGACAGTTTTGGAATACAAGGACAAGAAATAGAAAAAAGAGAAGGAAAACCTTACACAGAGGCAACTAAAGATTAAAAGCACACAGAAACAAGAAACGAAAACATCTATGAGATCACAAGTAACATCAAATGCTCAGAATGAAGGGTCTATGCGAGGAAGAGGCAAAAAAGATTACTGAGGCGTAAGGCAAAGTCCACTACCAAAGGGTACTGGAAATCTTGACAAAGAACTTATGCTGCACAAGCCATGACCAGTTAGAAAGTATAGTCGGAGACAAGACTGATATACAACAGAATAACAGAAAGTATTTAAAAAGCAATGTACAGACTTAAATGGAGAAGTCTTTTAAAAATGTCTGAAAGGCACAAAAGTAGCCTTAAACAGATAGAAAGACAAGCCAAGTTCTTCAACAGCAGTACTTAACATCATAAAGATGTAATTTGTCCCTAAGTTAGAATGTAAGCTTAATGACATTCCAAAAAAGCTTGGGTTTTTTTTTGAGTCAGTCTGTCACCCAGGCTGGAGTGCAGTGGCACGCTTACAGACACCAACGTCTTGACCTGCTGGGCTCAGGCAAACCGTTCACTTCAGCCTTCCAAGTAGCTGGAACCACAGGTGTGGGGCCACCATGCCTGGATAATTTTTTGATTTTTATCACAGAGACAAGGTCTCACCAAGTTGTCCAGGCTGGTCTGGAACCCCTGGGCTCAGGCAATCCTCTCACCTCTGCCTCCCAAAGTGCTGGGATTGCAGGTGTGAGTCACTGTGCCCAGCCTAAAAGAAGTTTTTAAAATTGTTTGATAATAAAGAAAAAGACTGTAAAGGTCATATAGAAAATTAAATAAGCACAGGGAGGAAACTAGCCCTTCTAGATTTTAAAACATACTTTCATGCCTCTATAAATCTAAAAATGTAGTGCTGGTGCAGAAACAGAATAATGAAAAAAGCCAGTGTATGATAAAGAAACCATCTCAACTCACTGAAATAGAGCGAGCTATCAAACACCAGGGCCTTCTGGAAAAACTGAAAAACTAAAGCTGGAATTATACTTCATATAAAACCTCAAGATAAACTCTAAGTAAATCAAAAACTGAAATATAAAAGTAATACCATTAAAGTATCAAAATAAGGGCTTATTCCTTTATATATTTGGAATGTGGAAGACTTACTTACTATGAATCAATATCCAGAAGCCATAAAAGAAAAGACTGATGAATTCAACTGTGTAACAATTCAACAGAAAAACAGAACATGAACAATCACTCACAGAACAGAAATCATGTAAGTTTGTTAACCTCGCTATTGGTAAAAGAAATGCAAATAAATATACAGAGATACCACTTCTCCAACTGATTAGCAAAAAATCGAAGTCTGACAGCATTCTACTGATGAAACAGGCACTTTCATCTACCACTGCTGAGGGTGAAAATTAGCACCACTCTTTTGGAGGGTATAACTTACAACCTCAAAAATCCTTTGCAGTCCTTCTTCTGAGAATGTATTCTATAGATAAGCCTACATACATAAAATGACAATCACAGCATAGAAAGATTTCTAGGATATGTGGTTTTTACAGAATATACAGTATTCTAATATAATAGTACATTACCTTTTGTATAAGAAAAGGGGAAGAAAATACATAAAGAAATGTAAGTAGGACACTGAAAAATAAATCAAAGTGGTCTGTTATAGAGTACACTTAGATAAGACTTCTTAATGTATACTACATTTAAACTACATCATTGTTCAAAACTTGGAACCTAAAATGGATACAAGAAAGCACATTGACAGTGTCCTGTAATGTTACATTGGCTTTCCAAAAACTAAATAAGCAACCCAAATTACATAAATTCAGTAACTCAGCAAATGTTACACTCACCTGGATGCTACAGCCCAACCTGGCAGACCAAATCTTTCATAATCCCCTCCATAAATATCACGCACCAGCTTGTCAGCTTGGGTGCTGTCACCCTTGGATGCCATTTCAAGAGCCTCTTCAAAACTTTCACAGCCAGTCAATAAACTGCATAAACCTAGAAAGGTACCCCCTCCAAGGCTAAAGAAAATAAAGAAACTTGGTGAATTAAGTTGCATTTACACAATATATTATTTTTCAAAGTAAAAGGGTGACTCACTCATTTATTCAACACATGAAAACGTATTACTATGGTAAGTACTGAGATAGTAACATAATGAAAGTTAAAAAAAATTGCTTAGTAAGCTGAGCACAGTGGTTCAAGCCTGTAATCACAGCACTTTGGAGGTGGAGAAGAGAGAATTACCTGAGCGCAGGGGTTCAAGACCAGCTTGAGCAACATGGCAAGATCTCGTCTCTACAACAAATAAAAAAAAAATAGCCAGCCATAGTGGCATGCATCTGTGGTTCCAGTTACTTGGAAAGCTAAGGTAGAAGGATCGCCTGAGCCCAACAGGTCGAGGCTGTGGTGGCTGTGAGTGTGTTACTGCACTACAGCCTGAAGACAGAGTGAGACTCCGACTCAAAAAAAGAAAGAAAAAAATTGCTTAGTAAAACCAAACTCATTAGATCAAAGAAGAAAACAAAGGGAGAAAAAAAATCACTTGGTGGAAACATGATAGGAGGGACCTTTTAAATATCTCCCAGAGTCTTTAGCCTCATAGCTTATACTCTGTAGTTGCTACAAATACATTTTTGTGTGTGCATTAAAAAGGAGTATTAAAAATTAGTACCATGAGAATTAAAAGGAAAATATCTGTAATTTCTTTTTTTTTCTTGAGTTGGAGTCTCACTCTGTCACCCAGGCTGGAGTGCAGTGGCTTACTCACAGCCATCGCTCAACCTGCTGGGTTCAGGCGATCCTTCTGCCTCAGCCTTCCAAGTAGCTGGAACTATAGGCATGCACCACCATGCCCGGCTAATTTTCTGATTTACTGTAGAGATGAGGTCTCGCCAAGTCACTCAGGATGGTCTTGAACCCCCGGGCTGAGACAATTCTCTCACCTCAGTCTCCCAAAGTGCTGGGATTACAGGCTGAGTCACAGCTCCTGGCCAATATCTCTAATTTAAAATTATTTCTATGAAATGATTTTGTGAAAGGCTTATTCACTTGGCCCAATAGAGCTGAAATCAACTCAATGTGGTACATTAACGTTAACATGAACTAGACACAAACAAATGAGTAAACTTATGTCCAGCAGGTCAACATTTTATTGACAGAAATTTACTTGATTCTCCTATTCTTTTAGATATGCTCACAAAATGAAAGTACACTCTCTAATCCCTAAACTTTTGCTCCCTGGACATACTTACACATCTCTAGCAGGTTTTATCCCTGAATTACTGTTGGCTTTACTTAACAGAATTGAGTTTTTTCACAAATTAACCTCATTTAAAGTATCCCCAAATCTATCTTTCTTAGTTAAATAGGAGCTTTCACTTCTCCTCAAAAGTTGATAAAGTACATAAAAGCATCGTAAGTATTTTGTTTGTTTTTTGAGTCGGAGTCTCACTCTGTCGCCCAGGTTGGAGTGCAGTAACACATTCACAGTCACTGCAGTCTTGACCTACTGGACTCAGGTGGTCCTTCTGCCTCAGCCTTCCAAGTAGCTGGAACCACAGACATGTGCCACCATGCCCAGCTAACTTTTTGACTTATTGTAGAGACGAGGTCTTAACCATGTTGCTCAGGCTGGTCTTGAACACCTGAGCTCAGGTAATCCTCTTGCTTCCACTTCTCAAAGTGCTAAGATTACAGGTGTGAGCCATTGCACCCAGCTAAGAACATTTTAAATCTTATTTCACAAACCTATTTCAGGCATTACAGAAAAGTATAGGGGTTTTTGAGAATATTTGTTATCACATACATTCATCCCAGAACAATCACAACGTTACCCAATATTGCAGTTTAAACGGGAATCTATTCAGCACACAGCAAGCTTTATGCTTAAATATATTTTTATTTGTTTATTTAATTATTTTTTGAGTCAGTCTCACTCTGTTATCCAGGCTGGAGTGTAGTGGCACGTGCATGCCCACCACAGCCTCCACCTGCTGGGTTCAGGTGATTCTTCTGCCTCAGTCTTCAAAGTAGCTGGAAATACAGGCTCATATCACCAAGCCCAGCTAATTTTTTAATGTATCATAGACAAGGTCTTGCCATATTGCCCAGGCTGGTCTCGAACTCGTGGGCTCAGGCAATCCTTTCACCTCCACCTCCCAAAATGTTGAGATTATAGGTATGAGTCACTGTGCCCAGCTAAATATATCTACTAAAAAGTGAAAAATAGCACAGCACGGTAGCTCACCCCTGTAATCCCAGCACTTTTGAGAGGCCAAGGCAGGAGGATTGCTTGAGTCCAGGAATTTGAGACCTGCCTAGGCAATACAGTAAACCCTCATCTCTACCAAAAGAAAACCCCCCAAAAGTTAGCCAGGCATGGTGATCCATGTCGATAGTCCCAGAAACTCAGGAGGCTGAGGCGAAGAATCACCTGAGCCTAGGAGGTTGAGGCTGTGGTGAGCTGTGATTGTGCCACCGCACTCCAGCCTGGACAACACAGAGAAAACGCAACTCAAAAAAAAAAAAAAGTAAAAAATAGGTGAAGAAGAAAAATGCTTTGGAAAATTAAAGAACAAAATATCGATACTATAGTTTTGAAATCAATAGAAGAACATGGTTATTTCCACGTGTCGTTCTGTTACAATCCGGAAAACTAGCATTAGTATATTGATTTCACAGCTTCTGTGCATAAAACAATGTGAATGTTGCAATAAGACCAAAAAGGTTACTACCTTGTCCCAGTCACTCTTTTATAGTTGTCTTTGGAATGGACTGCTAAAATACTGACTCCTGAGCCAATGTTCACCACCAGCAGTGGATAGGGATCATCCAAGTTAAAAGGCATTTTTTGGCATCTCTCAGGTTCTGAGGCATTAGCAAAATAGTAGCACTCAGCTTGCCCATTGAAACTGACAGAGTCTATATACAGCAAGCCCTTTACAAGGCAGTCAAGTTCATCCAGTTTGTGTAGGTGGAGGTTTCCAATCTGTTAAAAAAACAAAACAAAACATAGCATTCTAATTACTTGACTCAACTGCACTATAAAAATTTAAAAATCATCAATGACTATCACATTTTTACTTGTTTTGCTTCATGTCAAAATCTCTTAGAGATTTTATCTAGTTCACTGATTCTCAGTGAGGGTAGTATCACAATCTCTGGGAACATGTTGGCTTTCAAATGATGGGGAGAAAGGAAGGACTGAATTGACATTTAATTGACAGGGATTTGGAATGCTGGACATCTGTAATGGGTGAGACATTGCTGTGAAACAGAATTATCCCATCTATAAACTACATTTGAATGTTCTGCCAGACATTTTTGTAGTCACAATGGGAAAATTATTTACAATTATCTAAGCCTATACAAGCACAAAATACTTTATCTGTGCATAAACACAAACTAACTATTCTTCACATCGAAGGCAAGGCAGATCGCTTGCCCAGGAGTTCCAGACTAGCTTGTGCAACATAGCAAGACCTCGTCTCTACAAAAAAAATAATTAGCTGGATGTGGTGGTACATGCCAGTAGCCCCAGCTATTCAGGAAGCTGAGGCAGGAGGATCACCTGACCCAAGGAGGTCAAGGCTGCCGTGAGCCATGATTGTGTTCCTGCACTCCAGCCTGGGTGTCAGAGTGAGACCCAGATTTAAAAAAAAAAACAAACAGGACGGGGTTCGATGGCTCAACCTGTAATCCCAGCACTTTGGGAGGCCAAGGCAAGTGGATTGCCTGAGCCTAGGGATTCAAGACCAGCCCGGGCAACTTGGCGAGACCTTGCCTCTACAATAAATAAAAAATTAGCCAGGCATGGTAGCATGCGCCTGTAGTTCCAGCTACTTGGAAGATTGAGGCAGAAGGATCATCACCCCACCAGGTGACGCTGGGGTGGCTGTGAGTGTGTCACTGTACTCCAGTCTGGCCAATGGAGTGAGACTCCAACTAAAAAAACAAACAAACAAGCAAAAAAAATTATATATATGCTAAATTTGCTAGGAATTCAACCACCATACAAACCAAGGAAATACTGTTCTTCTTACTGTTTGGAATTTTGCTAAGTGTTGTTCGGCATCTCATAGAGTCATGTCACCAACAACACTACCATTTATGGTATCTGATTCCCCAATAGAACATATATATCATCTGGCATTTGTAGCTTTGGTATTCGCAATGAATCATGTATAGGTGCAAGCATCTGACCACTTCATTATGTCTTCTGGTATGATCATACCAGCGAATCTACCTACTGACATATAATTAACTTCCTGTCTTTATATTATAATTTGAGTACTGGTTTGAAATTATTAAATTCATTTCAGGTTAATAGAGTATTGTTAAGTATGTTATAAAAGATCTCAGTTTAAACATCACTTCCTCGAAGTAGCTCTTCAACTCTCTAGGAGTTGTTAGCTAGCATTCCATTATTGTTCTCTTGCCACTAGTACTTTTTGAGTCGGCATCTCAATCTGTCGCCCAGGCTGGAGTTCAGTGGCTAGTGATCACAGCTACTGCAGCCTTGATCTGCTGGGCTCAGGTGATCCTTCTGCCTCAGTCTCACAAGTAGCTGGGATTACAGGCGCATGCCACCACACCTGGCTAATTTTCTGATTTATTATAGAGATGAGGTCTGGCCAAGTTGCCCAGGTTGGTCTTGAACTACCTGGCTCAGACAATCCTCTTGCCTCCAGCTTCCAAAGTGCTGGGTTTACAGGCATGAGCAACCGCACCAGGCGCCACTAATATTAATTATAATGCATCACACTTCTAGTTGTAATTTACTTATCTATGTGGTCTAGAATATCTGTGTCTCAAGCCCATCCATATTCTTCCAGTGTTTAGCACAATACTTGACACATACTTGGTGCTTATTTGCCTAATAAATGAGTATCAAAAAATCAAATATATTGTTATACTTCAACATTAAAAAGTTGATTGAAAAAACATTACATATTTTTTTAAAAACTAGAACACCATATTTAGATACCAGTGTTTTATCTTATTTTTTGAGTCGTAGTCTCACTGTCACCCAGGCTGGAGTGCAGTGGTACACTTACTGCCACTGCAGCCTCGACCTGCTAGACTCAGGAGATCCTTCTACCTCAACCTTTCATGTAGCTGGAATCATAGGTGCATGCCACCACACCCAGCTGTTTTTTGTTGAGTTATTGTAGTGACAAGGTCTCCCCAAGTTGCCTGGGCTGCTCTCAAACCTGTGGGCTCAGGCAATCCTCTAATCTCCGCATTCTAAAGTGCTGGGATTACAGGTGTGAGCCACTACATCTAGCCTGGATTATTTTTAATGGCCAGGTGAAAGGTGGCTTCAATGAGACTGCTTTTGTCAATATTGGCAAACATTCACTATCACATGTGAAAACATAATCTCAAATTCAAGAAATTTATGTTCAAATAACTAAAACTGAATACAAATCACCATTATCCATAAATTAAAAAAAAAAAGAATTTAAACAAGAATTACACCTTAAACTACCCCCAGACCAGGCCCAGTAGATCACACCTATAATCCCAGTACTGTGGAAGGGTGAGGTGAAAGGATTGCCTGAGCTCACAGGTTTGAGACCAGCCTGGGCAACTTGATGAGACCTCATCTCTACAATAAATCAAAAAATTAGCGTGCGCCTATAGTTCTAACTACTTGGAAGACCAAGGAGGAAGGATCACCTGAGACCAGCAGGTCAAGTATGCCACGGCCGGGAGCGTGTCACTGCCCTCTAACCTGCGCAACAGAGTAAGACTCTGACTCAAAATAAAAAAAATTTAAAAATTAAAAAAAGAAAGAAAAGAACAGAAGCTTGGTAAACCCCTAAACAGCACATTACTCAAACCAATATTCTCAGTCCTCTTGCCATATCCATCCAAATCACTCCACTGGACTCAGAAACATGGTAGGGTTGATAGTATAAAAGCCAAAAAAAGGGATGACAGGGATTTCCATTCAGATGTTTACCAACCAAAAGACACCACTCTCCAAACTTGGATGTGGGAAGGAGAGGACCCTGGAATACTACTGTATGAATATTCAAAAGCCGTGTAAATGTAGGACAATAATAGTGAAAATAATTCAAGCTCCATTTATATCTGGTATTATACATTGCCAAATTCATTGAAATCCTCAAGTTCCCTTCTTTTTGCAGTTTTGTAGCAGAGTCCTAAACTTAGTTCTACCAAATATTATGTACAATAACATGTCAAAATCTGGGCAAGTTTTAGTCAGCCTAGGAATGTGTTGAAAATACCCCAAGTGAGCCGGGCTCGGTGGCTCAGCCTGTAATCCCGCGCCTTTGGAAGGCTGAGGTGAGTGGATTGCCTGAGCCCGCGGGTTCGAGACCCACCTGGGCAACTTGGTGAGACCTTATCTCTACAATAAATCAAAATGAGCCGGGTGTGGTAGTGTGTGCCTGTAGTTCCAGTTACTTGGAAGGCTGAGGTGGAAGGATCGCCAGAGCCCAGCAGGTCGAGGCTGTGGTGGCCAGGAGCGGCCACTGCACTCCAGTCTAGGTGACAGAGTGAGACTCCAACTCAAAAAAAGAAAATACCCCAAGTGAAAGGCTAGTAAGGAACACATAGATCTTTTGTGCCTGCAGGGAGAAATAACCTAAGGAGCATGCTAGATTGAAACCCTACCCTCATATTTAGAAACTTGAACAGAATGGGTGTCGATTTTTTGTTTTGAGTAACCGATACCTACTGTGCGAAAATCTTTTTCAAACTTGTAAGCACCACCTCCTGTAGCACATAGCACCGTTTGTAATGTTGAGAAGTTTTTATCTCTTCCCATTTGGATAAAAGTAGGCAGGTCCTGGGTTGGAAATCTGATAAAGTGCAAGTTCCCTCTTCGGCCAAAAAGTGTTAAATCTTTTAGTTCAAGGTGTACATCTCGAATGCCAGTGGATCCATATGCCACGTTAGAAGTCAAATATTTCCGAATACTTTTTAAGCTCTCAACTTCTTCTTGTTCCTCCTCTGCTGTGATATCAATAGGTTCAAAATATGAGAGCTTTACCAGAGTTCCTCCAATGTCCATGCCAAACCACGGGAAAGCTATGAATTTAAAAAAAAACACACATATATATAAATTAGCCACAAACCTCATTAGCCCTGAATCATGCATTCAGTCAACAATAGTTACTAGACAAAACACGTGTAATATGTGTCTTCAAAGTTTTATTAATGTATTTTCTAAAAACTTGTAACATAGGGTACTTAAAGATGACCCAGAGTCCTGGTCTGGTAGGCATTCCTTTTTATTTATTAAATACTAATCATGTGCACCAAGAGACAGAAAAAAATAGTACCAATTTTGCTTCAACAAGGTCATTACCTAGAGCTTGAAATTCTTTGTTTCTATAAAGATTTTAATACAATAAAATTGGTCTATAATCATTTTAAGTAACCCACGGGAAAAGTATCTACTTAAAAAGAAATTTTTGCCATTGCTCATTAAGCATATTAGGTTTCTTGGGTTCATCTAGCTAATAAAATGAGCTGAAATAATGTTAAAAGTAAGTCTACTCAGGGACAAGCACATTCAGGCAGGCATTGTCATTTGGGTTAGGATTTGGTACTTGCTCTCTCACTAAAAGGACTATATAACTTCAGAAAAGGCATGAAGCTCTCTGGATCTTAGTTTTCTGAATTTCCTTCAGTAAATATGATCTACCTACTCTATACTCCAGAATGGGAATGTAAAAGAGTAAGATAAAATTCCTACTCTCAATTTAGTAAGGAATGTAAATACAAATACATAAGGATGTAACAGAAAAAATAAAATTATATGCAAATTATAAGCCAATAAAAGGAATGCTAAACTCTATGCCTGTGTTTGAGTGTGGATAACACTAAAAACAAAAAGAGCCTAACCAGGCTGGGTGTGAGGAGTGCCTGAGTACAGGGAAATGAGAAAAACCTGGACAACTCGGCAAGACCTCATCTCTACAATAAATCAAAAAATTAGCCAGGCATGGTGGTGCACGCCTGTAGTTTCTGCTACTTGGAAGGCTAAGGCGAAAGGACTGCCTGTACCTAGCAGGTCAAGGCTGCAGTAGCCCTGAGGGGGCCAGTGAATTCCAGGCTGGGCAACAAAGAGAGATTCTGTCTCAAAATAAATAAATATGGAAAAAACAAAAACAAAAAAACAGCACATCCAAAGGCAAAGAGGCATAAATCAATACAGTTAGAGAACTAGCCCAGAAGGCTGAGACCAGGGGTTCAAGACCAGCCTGGGCAACTCGGCAAGACCTCCTCTCTACAATAAACCAAAAAACTAGTTGAGTGTGGTGGTGTGCGCCCGTGGTTCCAGCTACTTGGAAGCTGAGGCGGAGGGATCACCTGAGCACAGCAGGTCGAGGATGTGGTGGCCTGAGTATGTCCCTGCACTCCAGCCAGGGCAACAAAGTGAGACTCCGACTCAAAAAAAAAAAAAAAGGAAAAAAAAGAAGCTTAACTTAGTAGTAGTGTGCAGGATGCATAACAGCTGCTTAAGATGTGTCTGTTGGCTGGGCACGGTGGCTCATCTATAATCCTAGCACTTTGAGAGGTCTAGGTGAGAGGATTGCCTGAGCTCACGGGTTTGACACCAGCCTGGGCAACTTGGCCAGACCTCATCTCCACAATAAACCAAAAAATCAGCTGGATGTGGTGGTGTACACCTGTAATTCCAGCTACTTGGAAGGCTGAGGTAGAAGGATTGCCTGAGCCCAGAAGGTGAGGTTGCGGTAGCCAGGAGCATGCCACTGCACTCCAATCTGGGCGAGAGTGAGAATCCGACTCAAAAAATAAAAAATAAAAAGATGTGTCTGTAAAGTAAGGGTAAGGTACCCTAAATCTAGAAGATCGAAATCACCTAGGTATCATTTTTAAAAGTACAGATTAGGCTGGGTGCAGTGGCAAAAGCCTGTAATCCTAGCACTTTGGGAGACAGAGGTGAGAGGATTGCCTGAGCCCAGGGGTTCAAGACCAGCCTGGGTAATTTGGTGAGACCTTGTCTCTACAATAAGTCAAAAAATTAGCCGGGCTTGGTAGTACATGCCTGTAGTTCCAGTTACTTGGAAGGCCGAGGTGGAAGTATCACTGGAGCCCAGCAGGTCGACGCTGGGGTGGCTGTGAGCGTTGCCAGTCTGGGTGACAGAGTGAGTCTCCAACTCAAAAAAAGAAAGCCTGTTTCTACTCTCTAGGATTTTAACGATTATGATTGAGATTCAAATAATTTAATACTTAAGATATATAAAATACAGAATGCTTGGCAGCAACATATTTAATGGTTTGTTGTTGTTTTTTTTTTTTAAGATGGAGTCTCACTCTATCACCCAGGCTGGAGTGCAGTGGCATGCTCACAGCTACTGCAGCCTCGACCTGCTGGGCTCAGGTGATCCTTCCGCTTTAGCCCTCCAAGTGACTGGAACTACAGGTGCGTAATACCATGCCCCGCTTATTTTTTGACTTATTGTAGATACAAGGTCTCACCAAGTTGCCCAAGCTGGTCTCAAATCCCCGGGTTCAGACAATCCTCTCACCATGGTCTCCCAAAGTGCTGGGATTATAGCCTGAGCCACCACACCTGGCCTATTTAACAGTTTTAATGTAAAGGTTGGCTGGGTGTGGTGGCTCACACCTATAATCCCAGCACTTGGAAAGTCAAGATGAGAGGACTGCCTGAGCCCATGAGTTCAAGACCAGCCTGGAGCTTGGTGAGATTTTGTCTCTACAATAAATCAAAAATTAGGTGGACATGGTGGTGTATGCCTATAGTTCCAGCTACTTGGAAGGCTGAGGCACAAGGATCACCTGAGTCCAACAAGTCGAGGCTGTGGTGGCTATGAGTGTGCCAATGCACTCCAGCTTGGGCAACAGAGCGAGAATCTGACTCAAAAAAAAAAAAAAAAAAAAGTAAAGGTTATCATGGAAAATTAATTCTCTCTTAAATTTTACTTTGGCCGGGCTCGGTGGCTCAGCCTGTAATCCTGCGCCTTTGGGAGACTGAGGTGAGTGGATTGCCTGAGCTCGCGGGTTCGAGACCCACCTGGGCAGCGAGACCTCATCTCTACAATAAATCAAAAAATCAGCTGGGCGTGGTAGCGCATGCCTGTAATTCCAGCTACTTGGAAGGCTGAGGCGGAAGGATCGCCGGAGCCCAGCAGGTCGAGGCTGTGGTGGCCGGGAGCGGCCACTGCACTTCAGTCTGGACGACAGAGTGAGACTCCAACAACAACAAAAAAAAAAATTCTACTTTGTTTCTTAAATACTCATATTTTACTTATTTACTATGTATATAACATTAGAAAACCAGGAATATACAATACCACGAGAAAGGATTCCATACATTTCTCTACTCTGGAATTTAAAGTTAGTAAAATCAGTACATGATTCTGAATATGAAGAAGAAACCCATTACTCATTATCTTCTTTTAGAGAAGTAGCTCATTTGTTTTTATGTTTGAAACACATACTGCAAATCTAGAGCTACATTAAAGAATATCTAAAGACAAAGTTTTTTAAAAGGTTTGGACTATAATTTGGTAAGCAAGGGACAGCAAGACCTTAAACACTATGCTTTTATGTTGCCTACAGACTGGTATAAATAACTAAGAAGCAACAGAATCAGAAGAAATTGACTAAATTTTCTCAGTTTTGTTGAGTGACTAGTAATGAAGGCCATCATACTTATAGCACACTCTTGAATGCAGGCCAGTTACAGAAACCATATAACACATCCTTAGGTAAAAAGAAATGTAGTATCACTAAGTTTTGCTTTCAGTTTAATTCACGAAGTCTAGAATTTCTACTTTAGGAAACTGATGTAAAAGTTACAGATTACCTCCCTGCTTGCAAGCAGAAATACTGCTTGGACAAATACAGGTAGAGAAAACAATAGGGCAGGGCACAGTGGCTCATGCCTATAATCCCAGCACTTTGGGAGGCCAAGGTGAGAGGATTGCCTGAGCCTGGGTTCTAGACCAGCCTGAGCAACTTGGCAAGACCTCATTTCTACAATAAATCAAAAAATTAGCCGGGTGTGGTAGCACACACCTGTAGTTTCAGTTACTTAGAAGGCTGAGGTGGAAGGATAATCTGAGCCCAATAGGTTGAGGCTGTGGCAGCTAGGAGCATGCCACTGCATTGAACTCAAAAAAAAAAAAAAAAAGAAAGAAAGAAAGAAAGAAAGAAAACAATAGATCTAATCCTATATACTAAAGAAATTCCTTCAGAAATATCCCATCTGTTGCAAAGACATGTATAATTAGGATAGTTTTCAACAGGCATTAGATAAAACAAAGGAATCCTTCTGATATTAAATAGCCGAAATGGGCCAGAAGCAGGGGCTCACGCATGTAATCCCAACACTTTGGCAGGCCGAGGTGTGAGGATCACTTGAGACCAGGAGTTTGAGACCAGTCTGGGCAACAGAGGAAGACCACATCCCTACAAAGATTTTTCTTTTTTGGACTCTCATTCTGTCGTCCAGACTGGAGTACAGTAGAACGCTCATGGCCACTGTAGTCTTGACCTGCTGGACTCGGGTGATCCTTCCGCCTCAGCCTTCTAAGCAGCTGAACTACAGGCACATGCCACCACAACTGGCTAATTTTTTGATTTATTGTAGAGATGAAGTCCCGCCAAGTTCAAGGCTGGTCTTGAACGCATGGGCTCAGGCAATCTTCTCACCTCAGCCTCCCAAAGTACTGAGATTATAGGCGTGAGCCACACCTGGACACTACAAATTTAAAAAAATAATTAGCCTAGCACGGTGGCATACATCTATAATCCCAGCAACTCAGGAGGTTGAGGCCAGAAGGGTTACCTGAGCCCAGGAGGTCAAGGATGTGGACAGCCGTTATCCTGCCATTGTACTCCAGCTTGGGCCACAGAGACTCCAACTCAATCAATCAAGCAATAACCAAAACAAATTCCCCTATTTGATGCTTGATTCTATAAGTATTTTTGGGGGGGTAGGGAAATGGAAAACAACTGCACATCAAGTACATTTTAGGACAGAAAAATTTCTACAAGGTGAGATTCATTAAGCTAAAAATCTTTATTTTTCAAAATTAAAAAAAACTAATATATGCAGGTTTTCTTTCTGTGCCTTGTTTTGTTTGTTTTTGCAGAGACAAGGTCTCACTATGTTGCCTGGGCTGATCTCAAACTCTCTGCGCCTTGTATTGAGCAAACATAGGTGTTAAAATACACAAAAATAAAATGTTACTTAGTAAAGAACTATAAAGCTAAAGCATTACCAGGTTTAAAGTTTATGCCACTTTTATTTTCAGTCAGAAGCCTCTGCTCTCAGGTTATAAATATCTGAATACTGTCATTCTTGAAAGCCAAACTCCCAATTAACACATTTACATGAAAAACTTTTAATTCTTTTTTTGAGCTGTAGTCTCACTCTGTCACCCAGGCAGTGGCATGCTCACAGCCACTCCAGCATCGACCTGCTGGGTTCCAGCATCGACCTGCTGGGTTCCAGCATCGACCTGCTGGGTTCCAGCATCGACCTGCTGGGTTCCAGCATCGACCTGCTGGGTTCCAGCATCGACCTGCTGGGTTCCAGCATCGACCTGCTGGGTTCCAGCATCGACCTGCTGGGCTCCAGCGATCCTTCCAAATAGCCAGAACTACAGGTGCATGCTACCACGCCTGGCTAATTTTCTATTTATTGCAGAGATGAGGTCTCGCCAAGTTGTCTGGGCTTGTTTTGAACCCATGGGTTCAGGTAATCCACTTGCCTTAGCCTCCCAAAGTGCTGGGATTACAGGGTTGAGTCACCGAGCCTGGCCAGAATTCTTAATTCTTACACGACACCATGATTTAGGTTTCAAAGTAACCTTACTGCTTAGGAAATTATTTCAAGTTTATACATAAAATATTGGCGAAGAAATTATGTACTTTTCTACATCTGTTAATGAGTATGAAGGCTTCTGACTCCAACAATATATCAATATAGCCAGTCTAAAAGACATACTCTGGGCACTCTACAATACATGTAGTGTAGTGTTAAAGACACATATAAAAGAGGAGATAAAATGCCAGGGATGTCAAAAAAGTTTATACACATTTTAAGAGATGTTATCTATGTACTATTTTTTCTTTTCTTTTTTTTATTTAGCCGGAGTCTCACTCAATCACCCAGGCTAGAGTGCAGTGGCATGCTCACAGCCACTGCAGCCTTGACCTGCTGGGCCCCTGCGATCCTTCCGCCTCGGCCTTCCAAGTAGCTGGAACTACAGGCACGTGCCACCATGCCCAGCTAATTCTTTGATTATTGCAGAGATGAGGTCTCGCCAAGTTGCCCAGGTTGGTCTTGAATCCGTGGGCTCAAGCAATCCTTCCACCTCGACCTCCCAAAGTGCTGGGATTATAGGCATGAGCCACTCCACCCAGCCTGAATTACAGTAGCAATGTGTAGAATGATGTTCCCTCAAAAAGATGGCATTCATCTTTTGTTATTGGTATATATTGAATATTACAATTTTAATAGTTTTTTCATTTCTTAAAATGTGTATACTTTTTGGGGCACCTTCTGTGTATATATAGGGGTTGAGTATCCCTAACCCAAAATCTGAAATCCAAAATGCTCCAAAATCTGAAACTTTTTAAGCACTGACATGAGGTTCAAAGAAAATGCTCACTGGAACAATTCAAATTTCAGATTAGGAATGTTCAACCTGTAAACATAATGCAAACATTCCAAAATCTGCAATACCTCTAGTCCCAAGCATTTTGGATAGGGATACCCAATCTATATTTTACACACAAAAGCTCAAGTTAGCAGCAGAAAAACTCATTTATATGTGGTGGTCCATCCTCCCATCTACCTCATTGACTGGAATCCTATTATTTATTTTTTGTAGAGATGAGGTTTCACTATGTTCTCCAGGCTGGTCTCAACTCCTGGCTTCAAATGATCCTCTTGCCTTGGCCTCCCAAAGTGTTGAGATTACAGGTATGAGCCACAGCGCCCAAGCTAACATCCTATTTTTAAAACCTGAGTACGGCTGGGCTCAGTGGCTCAGCCTGTAATCCCAGCCCTTTGGGAAGCCAAAGGCGAGTGGATTGCCTGAGGCTGAGGGTTTGAGACCAGACCGGGCAACTTGGTGAGACCTACGATAAATTAAAACAAAACACAACACTTGAGTACATGAAAGTGTTAATATTTACTGGCTCTTCCACAGAGGAAAAAAATGACTGTTCAGGTATAATTATCCTTATGTAATAAAGAAAAACAAGGCCGAAAATGGTGGCTCAGCTTGTAATCCCAACACTTTGGGAGGCTGAGGTGAGAGGACTACCTGGTCGAGACCAGCCTGGGCAACTTGGCCAGACCTCATCTATACAATAAAACAAAAAATTAGCCGGGAGTGGTGGCGTGTGCCTGTAGTTCTAGCTACTTGGAAGGCTGAGGCAGAAGGATTATCACCCGAGCCCAGCAGGTCAAAGCTGCGATGGCCATGAGCGTGCCACTACACTCCAGCCTGGGCGTCAGTAAGAATCCAACTCAAAAAAAAAAAAAAAAAAAAAAAAAAATCAAACCTTTATGACCCACTTATTTGTATATTAGAGAAAAACAATGTTTTATGAAATACTGTAAATTAAATTGGAAAAACTATACAATTTCCTTAAAAGTTACTGGCCCCAGAGGTAGAATTTTAAAAAGCACTATAAAAAGCCCAAGATTCATTTCACATCTAGTCTACTAGATATGTCTTCTTTTTGTGCTGTTTGTTCTTAAAGAAAGGTTAACAAGAGATGATACGTAGCAGATGGTTTTTTGGTAACCACAAAATGCAAACTAGAAAATTACATGTCCCTTTTATTTCAGCAGATCTCAATTATGACAATTTTCTTCTTAAAATTAGAAAATGAGGGGCTGAAAGAGAACTCAGCTCTGCTATAACTCCAATTAAGGAAAAAAAAAAAAACAAAGAAAGAAAACTTAGTAGCATGTAATAGCCACCTTTTGCATAGAAGGTCTTTCAAGTTCTGGAATTCATTTCCCTATGCCAGAAAATAATTAAAAACCATGAGGGAGGTGCTAAGAACACAGAATACACAAATCCTTAATTATGATACATTCTTATCATTTACCAAGTGGTCGAATTACTGAGTTTTATATTTTCCAGTGTTTTGTTTTGTTTTGTTTTTTGAGTTGGAGTCTCACTCTGTCGCCCAGACTGGAGTGCAGTGGCCTCTCCAGGCCACCGCAGCCTCGACCTGCTGGGCTTTGGCGATCCTTCCGCCTCAGCCTTCCAAGTAGCCGGAATTACAGGCGCGCGCTACCACACCCGGCTCATTTTTGATTTATTGTAGAGATGAGGTCTCGCCAAGTTGCCAGGGCGGGTCTCGAACCCTCGGGCTCAGGCAATCCACTCACCTCAGCCTCCCAAAGGCGCGGGATTACAGGCTGAGCCACCAAGCCCGGCTTATATTTTCCAGTGTTTTTTAAAAAAAACATGCTTGCTATATCATTTAAAAAATGAGGAGAGGCATGAAGCTCGAATTTCATTTGTTTGCAATGAAAATGTGAGTAAATATAAGGATACAGGTTGCCTAATACTTCCATGAGGTAAGAAAAATACCAGTTTCCTAAGAAATCAACCAAGTATCTATATCTGTAGCTTTGTTGCTTCTGGCCAAGGGAGAGTTGAAAAGTAGGTCACCAGTGCGTAAGTAGCCTACTTACTGCATATAACCTAAAGGTTTCTTAGTATTTGAGAATAAAACACTTAATGCCAAGGTGAGAAAGTGAACCAAAATGTTCATTAAAAAAGCAAAACATGCTGGGCTTGGTAAAGACTCAGCCTGTAATCCCGTGCCTTTGAGAGGCTGAGGTGAGTGGATTGCCTGAGCCTGTGGGTTTGAGACCCACCTGGGCAGCGAGACCTCATCTCTACAATAAATCAAAAAATCAGCTGGGCGTGGTAGCACATGCCTGTAATTCCGGCTACTTGGAAGGCTGAGGCGGAAGGATCGCCAGAGCCCAGCAGGCAAGGCTGCGGTGGCCGGGAGTGGCCACTGCACTCCAGTCTGGGCGACCGAGTGAGACTCCAACTCAAAAAAAATAAAAAAAAAAGAAAAAGATATGCTTCAAGTTCTCGAATAAGACTTTTCGTTCTTCTCAATCATTCTAAACACTCTACAATAAATTAAAAAAGTAGTCAGGCATAGTGGCACACGCCTGTGGTTCTAGCTACTAGGGAGGCTGAGGCAGAAGGATCACCTGAGCCCAGTAGGTCGAGGCTACGATGGCCATAAGCATGCCACTGTACTCCAACCTGGGCTAGAAGAGTAAGACTCTGATCCCCCCCAAATAAATAAATAAAAAAGAGTTAAAGATGTATAGTGCCATACACATGGTCAATAATCCCTATACAAGTATTCAAAAACAAAACAATACATTCTTTGCTACCCTAAGTGGTTTAAAAATTATAGTTGTAAGTCATAATTAACTAACTAGTTTTTCAGCAAGACTCTAGTTTACGATTAATGGTCTTGCGATGTACCGCAGTACAGCAATAATTATCAATTACTTAGAAAAAAGGGTACTCTTTTATTTAATCAACCTAAGGTTTATTTTCTAAACTTTTAATGATGACCCATTATCATCTTTTCTTTTTTTTTTTTTTGAGTCGGAGTCTCACTCTGTCACCCAGGCTGGAGTGCAGTGGCACACTCAAGGCCACTGCAGCCTCAACCTGCTGGTGAGGTGACCCTTCAGCTTCGGCCTTCCAAGGTGCTAAACTACAGGTGCACAGCACCTCACCTGGCTAATTTTATTTATTGTAGAGATGAGGTCTCAAACTAATAGGCTCAGGTAATCCTCTAGTCTTGGCCTCCCAAAGTGCTGGGATTACAGGCACAAGTCGCTGTGCCCTATAATCTGTTCTGAAACACCTTTGAAGGAGGTGATATTCATACCTGATTAGTTTGCTCAAGTCTAAGTAATCAAACTACGATCATAACACAAAGAAAAGAAGTATCACCATAAGAGTCAGAATAGGAGTTTGTTATAATCTCCACGAAATGGAAATTCTAAGATAAGCAGAGAAAAATACATGTGTTGAGGGAAGATGTCCAAATGTTATACATTAGCAGACCTCTTTAAGATGCATTAGTTTAATTCAGCAAATGTAAATTATAAGTATTTCTATATTACATTGTCATTTAAGCTTTCACATCACTATTTTATAGACAAACCCTTGAACAACTATCACAAGAACTCTTCAGTTATCACAAGAAATCATCAAAAAACTGTTTAAATTAGCAGATAAAACTGCCAGATAAAAAAGGCTTGTTTCTCTAAGTTTTAGACTCTGCCCTATGGCTACAGAATGAACACCAGATTATGAGTCAGTCCACTTAGGGCTCTGAACTTCGTTAGCACATGGTTGGTATAGCCTTGGAAAAGTTACTCTGGCTCAGCAAGTTCAATTTCTTCAGCTGTACAGCTAAGACCAAATTACCTGACATTTAGATAACAATTCGTTTCAGAGTGCTTAGGATTGTTGCTTCTCCCGTGAGGTTTACAAGAATTCTGATGGTCGGCAGGGAAGGTGTCAGTGCCCTGCTTCATAGCTGAAGATTTCTTAGAATAGTTAAGAGGATCACACAAAACACTGTAAAAACTGCAAAGTATCAACACATGAGCACGAATCCCCACATTCCTAGTTGTTCTGGGAGACTGTACTTATAGTATGACAATCACAATGGCTGAGTGATTAAATAAGCCAATTACAGGAATAAAAGGTTTTTGAAAGGCTAAAAACAAAAGGATGCAAATGAAAGTTGATCTGCTTTTTTAAAAGCATGAAAATAATTTTCTGTGAAAAGTACATGCACATACAGTTATAGAAAAATCTCTACGGTATTCACCATAATATTAATAGTGGTTCGCTCCAGGTGCCGGGAATACGGGTGATTTTATCTTCTTTTTATTTATCTGTGTTTTCTAAAACAAACATGAACTAGTTGATATTCTAAACAAAAACAAGCCAAGGTAATTACCCATTAGCAGGTTACATGCAAGTGCGTTTAAAAACTCCAATTTTAACGATAGTGACAAGTCCCAGAACCCACCAGGATTTCAAGGACACAGGCAAGAAGCCCGGAAATCAGTAAAAATGGGTGCTGATGATCCCCGGCGACATTCGACAGCCGGGACCACCTCTCTTTTCAACCTAACTTCAGAAGAAGCTAGGAGACGGGACTGGAAGCTCTAGTCTTGTTTGGCAAAATTCGAATCAAAAACTCCCTCTTGCACCTCCCAGATCTGGAAGAGGAAGTGGGAGGAAAGGACTAGGGGGCGGCAGGCGTCCACCATGCACGCGCAGGGGGATGGGAAGGACGGACGCCGCGAACCCGGAGCTGAAATGGTCCCTCCACCCCCTTCCCAGGCTAGGCGCCGGCGAGGAGCGGCGGGCTTGGAACCAGGCCGCTCCGCCAAGAGGCTCCCAGACGGGCCCGAGGGTGCCCTCCCAAGCCGGCGGGCCCAAGCCCCCATCTTACAGGGCTTCTTGGCATCCTTGATCTTCATGGCGTCGGCCTGGGGGCGAGGGGCAGCCTCGGGTCGGGAGCACGGCGAGCAGTGGCGG
>NW_007245638.1:1145394-1146879 GCF_000164805.1 Carlito syrichta
CGAGGGGCGTTCGGGACCGAGCGAGCTGGGGAAGGCCGCCGGCCTAGCCGCTCCGGGGCCCCCCGCAGCCGCTCCAAACAAAAGGCCCCGGTCCCCCGAGCCGCCGCCACCGCACTGAGAAATAGCCCGCCCAGGCAGAACGCCCACGTGACGCGAGCTCCCCCTTCGCTCCGCTCGCCGCGCAGCTGCTGGGAGTTGTAGTTCTACAGTTCGTGAGGCCCCGCTCTCTGGCTGCAGCTGTGCAGATGGACTACAAAGCCCAGGATGCATCGCGGCTCCTCCTCCGCGGCCCCTCCGCTTCCGGAGATCGCCTCAGAGTGGTCCTAGCGAGAAGTGGGCGGGGTCTTAGTCACGCCAGCGAGGAGACGACCAATGGGGGTAGAGGTGGGCGGGGCTGTGGAAGTCGGCTTCAGGCTTCACCGACCGCGGAAAGAGAAGGGGAAGGGAGGTCTCGGCGGGTACTGTCATGGCTGTTCTACCTGGGGCTGGCTTCTCCCCAAGGCAGAACTGGCTGATTTGCCACAGGACGTGCTAGATCCAGGGCTCTAGAGTCGCTCTTTAGGTAGACTATTGAGAGCTTATGTGAATTAAAGTCATTCAAAAAGGAACCCTCTTGCTTGATACAGACAATGTGAATGTTAGGGTTGGAATGATAGTAACAACAGTAACAATGGTAATACCTGTCGAATATATTTATCTTATCCACGAGACGCCTTTAAGCATTCTTTGTGAATTATATACTTCAATTCAGCTGCCTTCTGAGCCACGTACAATTATTCAGTTTTATTATCACTCATTTTGAAGGCGTGGCAGGATCTGAGAAGTAAAATCACTTGCAGAGCACGTTTTATTTCACCCAGGCTGGAGTTCAGTGGCGAGGTCATAGCTTACTGCAGCCTCGAACTCGGCTCAAGGGATTCTCCTGCCTCAGCCTCCTGAGCCACAGGTTAGTGCCACCACGCCCAACTAAACAGAGCACATTCTTTTTCTCACTGATCCATGTTCCCCTCAGGAGCCTTTCAGCCCAGCTTCCTCTTTCCAAAGAGGAAACTGACTCCCAGAGAAGAAAATTAGATGCTCCAGTTCTCATAGTAAAATCTGGACAGCCCTTCCCTGTGCCTTGAAGAGCCTGAGTTCTCCAGTTAGAACTGGAAAAGATGACATTGGGGATCTTGTCTTGACCTTCCGTCTACTTTTTGTTCCCACCCCCACCCCCACCCCCAATTAGATGACCGGGAATTCAGTGATTTTGAGAACAGATAGACTGAGCATTCCAAGGGCCTTACTGTCCCTTTCTTGCAGATGATAAACCAAGGGAGGTGAAGGTCAGTAAAGGACACAAACTACCTATTATGGAAGGGACATACTAAGAGCTGACATTTTGTAAGGACATCTTTAAGTGTAATCCTCCTAGCCGAGGTCAGTGGCTCAGCCTGTAATCCCGCGCCTTTGGGAGGCTGAGGTGAGTGGATTGCCTGAGCCCGA
>NW_007245638.1:1146899-1157769 GCF_000164805.1 Carlito syrichta
CTGCGGTGGCCGGGAGCGGCCACTGCACTCTAGTCTGGGCAACAGAGTGAGACTCGAAATAAAAAAAAAAAAAAAAATGTAATCCTCCTAACTACCTTCTTTCTTTTTTTCTTTTTAAGACTAGTTAAGTGAGGTAGTGAGAAGGGGGGAAAGAGAGAACAAAGAATAAAACAAACAGTTGTAACTGACTGTGAGCAATCTAGTGAGATAACTCACTACCTTAGAACCAGCCCTAACTACCTTCTGAAGAGTAGTGATAAGAACTCAAACTTGGCTGGGATCGGTGGCTCAGCCTGTAATCCCAGCACTTTGGGAGGTCAAGGTGAGTGAATTGCCTGAGCCCGCTGGTTCGAGACTAGCCTGGGTCACTTGGAGAGACCTTGTCTCTACAATAAAAAAATAAAAAATTAAATTAAAAAAAGAAATCAAACTTGCTGGGCAGGAGTTGTGCTCACCTGTAGTCCCAGGTACTCAGAATGCTGAGGCTGGAGGATTGCCCAAACCTAGGAGCTGGAGGTTGTAGATCTACAATAATTGTTTGTGAATAACCACTCTGGGCTGGGCAACATAGTGAGACCTGTCTCTAAAATACAATAAAGTTAAAAAAAAAAAAAAAAAAAAAGAATTCAGCTGGGCACTGTGACTCAAGCCTATAATTCCAGCACTTTGGGAGGCGAGAAGATTGCCTGAGTCCAGCCTGGGCAACTTGGTGAGACCTCCTCTCTACAAGAAAACAAAAAATTAGCTGGGTGTGGTGGCGCACGCCTGTAGTTACATCTACTTGGAAGGTTGAGATGGAAGGATCACCTGAGCCCAGCAGGTCGAGGCTGTGGTGGCCGTGAGCATGCCACTGCACTCCAGCCTGGGTGACAGAGTGAGACTCCAACTCAAAAAAAAAAAGAGAGAGAGAGAATTCAAATCTTGACCACACTGCTTGATAACAAACATAGGCAAATTACTGCACTTCTCTCTGATTCTCATTGGAAATAATGTTTACATTCCATGAGACTGAGATAAAGAAAAATGCAAATAAAGTGGTGCTGTGGTTTGAATGTTTGTTTCTTTTGAAATTCATGTTGAAACTTAATCCCCAATATGATAGTATTGGGAGGTGGGGCCTTTCAGAAGTGATTGGGTCGTGAGGGCTCTGCCCTTATGAATGTATTAATCCATTCATAAATTAATGGATTAAGGGATTAATGGATTAACGGGTTGTCACAGGAGTGAGACTAGTGGCTTTATAGGAAGGGGGAGAGATCTGAGCTAGCAAGTTCATCCTCTCACCATGAGATGTCTTGTGCCACCTTGACACTGCAGAGAACACCCACCAGCAAGAAGGCTCTCACCAGATGCAGCCCTTTGACCCTGAATTTCTCAGCCTACTTAATTATAAGAAATGAATTCCTTTTCTTTATTATTACCCAGTTTCAAGTATTCTTTTTTTTTTTTTTTTTTAATTTGAGTTGGAGTCTCACTCTGTCATCCAGACTGGAGTGCAGTGGCCGCTCCCGGCCACCGCAGCCTCACCTGCTGGGCTCCGGTGATCCTTCCGCCTCAGCCTTCCAAGTAGCCGGAATTACAGGCATGCGCTACCACGCCCGGCTGATTTTTTTATTTATTGTAGAGATGAGGTCTCGCCGCCCAGGCGGGTCTCGAACCCGCGGGCTCAGACAATCCACTCACCTCAGCCTCCCAAAGGCGTGGGATTATAGGCTGAGCCACCGAGCCCAGCTCAAGTACTCTTTTTTAAGCTACACAGAAGGTAGACTAAGACACAGGATTAACACATTGCCCAGCACATAGGTAGTAATGAATAAGTGATAATATGTTTATTATTTGGATTGTTATTATTTTCTTTTCTTTTTTTTTTTTTTTTTTTTTTGGGTCAGCGTCTCACTTTGTCACCCAGGCTGGAGTGCAGTGGCACACTCATGGCCACCGCAGCCTCAACCTTCTGGGCTCAGGTGATCTTTCCGCCTCAGCCTTCCAAGTAACTGGAGCCACAGACATGCTCCACCATGTCCCGCTAATTTTTCTTGATTTATTGTAGAGATGAGGTCTCGCCAAGTTGCCCAGGCTGTTCTCAAACCCCTGAGCTCAGGCAATCCTCTCGCTTCAGCCTCCCAAAGTGCTGGGATTGCAGGCTTGAGTCACTGCACCTGGCCTGGATTGTTTTTCTTACTGTAAAGATTAGGGAAAAGAGTTGAGTATCTAGACTATTTGCCCAAGGACTTTATTTGGGATTGGATCCCCAGGTCTTGTTGGTACCTTGTGGTTTCTAATCTTTTATCATTTTGATCCCAGATTTTTCACATTTGTTGTTTGGAAATACATTTTTGTTTTTTGCTTGTTTTTCAATAGAAACATCCTTCTGAGCACATGACCTGGAAACTCAGAACACTGAGTGGTAGACTTAACCTTCTCCTCCTCTTTTTTTTTTTTTTAAGCAGGATTTATTGAGAGGACAGAAAAGCTCCTAGAGTGGGAGGGGACATAAGGGATTGCCCTCTCTTCCTCTTTTATTTATTTTTGTTACTCTATCCCACACAGAACCCTAGATATTCTGGAATGGTCCTGTTTTCCACAGTTTTATTGGGTGAGAGTCACAACTTCTGATCTGACATAGCTTGAGGAGTATTCACTATCTGGCTGGGCACGTTGGCTCATGCCTGTAATCCCAGCACTTTGGGAGGCAGAGGCAAGAAGATTGCCTGAGTCCAGGAGTTTGAGACCAGCCTGGGCAACTTGAAGAGACCTTGTCTCTACAATAAATCAAAAAACTAGCTGGGCATATTGGTGCATGCCTGTGGTTCCAGTTACTTGGAAGGCTGAGGCGGAAGGTTTGCCAGAGCCCAGTAGGTCGAGGCTGCAGTGGCTGTGAGCGTCCCACTGCACTCCAGCCTGGGCAACAGAGTGAGACTGACTCAAAAAAAAAGGAATATTCACTATCTAATATGATTCACTCACTGGTTTTGTATGCCTCTTGTGTACACTCAGTTCTCTATCAACATATATCTTTGGGTTGTTTCCAGCCTCTCTTTGATAGTATCCGTTTGGAAGTAAAAGAAGAAGTGATGCATATGCTTTGTGATAGCCTGACCATGGTCCAAGAGGAGAGCTAGAAATGAGAAGCCATAGAAATCTGGGTAAATGTTGGACACAGCCTCTTGCTAGTTTCCGTGGCCACAGATTAGTATATACATGGATAATTTAGCTTAAAAGTTAGGTTTTATACCTGTGAGATTACTGGAGTGAATAACCTAATCACTGTTGGCTCAAATCCGAGACTATCTTTTGGTCTGTTCTGTGTCAGAAAAACACTGAACTTTGAAGAGTAAGAGTTCTAGTCAGAACATCCATGGAATTGCTGTGTGACCCTGGGAAAGTCCTTATTTCTCTCTGGGTCTCAAATTACCCACCTGCAGAATGAGATCATTGAAATTAGTTTCATCTCTACATTTTGAGGTTCACTAGAATCTGACCGTTTTTAAGCACCAATGTAAGATGTGTTCAACCATGTTTTCCTTTAAGTTTCGCCGGTGTGATTGAAACTGACAGGTCATCTTGCTTCAGTTTCTGGCCAGTCTGCCTTCTGCAGCCCCTGTTGGCTCTCGCCCCAATACCTCCACCCATCACTGTCTGGTTAATTGCTCTTTCTCTCTTTTCTAGCATGTCCTCAAAACCATTCCCAGCAGAGTGAGTGTGGGAGCTGGGAAGAGCATCTAAACGGGCCAGGAGACTGTCTTCCTATCTCAATATTTTTGTCTACGAAACACAATATATCCAGCCCGTCATGCAAAGTGATAGAGGAGACCTGACACATCCTTATTTTGCCTTTACTGAGTGGGTATCTATGGAGACAAGTGGTAGGTTGTACCCAATGAAAACTATGAGGTCTCCTGTTTGAAGTAAACACGCTTATACACATATACACCCTTCAAAGCCCAGACCAAACTTTTAACAATGGATCCTGTCTCTAATTAAATGGTCAGGAACGGGCAACCCCCTTGGGTTCCCTCCCACTGTGGGAGCTTTTCTGTCCTCTTAATAAATCCTGCTTTCTAATAAAAATAAAAATAAAAATAAATGGTCAGGAACATGCTCCACAGCCCTGCTGTGGAAGTATGTGGAGTTTGGATCCACAAACTCAAATCAGCATCTTACTGTGTATCTTATCAGTATCATCAGTCATCATCCTTGTCATCATCATTATCACCACCACCATCATGATAGTGAGGCACAATTTCATTCAAAAATATTAAGGCCAGGCACGGTGGCTCACGCCTGTAATCCTAGCACTTTGAGAGGCCGAGGCAAATGGATTGCTTCAGCCTAGGAGCTCAAGACCAGCCTCAGCAAAATAGCGAGAACTCATCTCTACAAAACATCAAAAAATTAGATAGGTTGGGTGGTGCGTGCCTGTGATCTCAGCTACTCGGGATACTGAGGTGGAAGGATCACCTAAGCCCAGGAGGCTGAGGCTGCGGTGACCCATAATTGTGCCACTGCACACCAGCCTGGGTGACAGAGACTCCAACTTAAAAAAAAAAAAAAAAATGAATTAGCTTTCACTATGTTCCAGAGTCTGGAATACATGCTGGGTGGGGAGAGGTCAAAAAGAAAGAAACAGTAATCAAGTGAACAAATAATAAACAAGAATAGGCTGTAATGCGTGATGTGAAGGCAATAATCAGATCAAAGTGCCAAACAGTGCTTGGGGCTGTGGAGAGGGAGAGAAGCTCTATCTTAGATCAGATGGTCCAAGAAGGCTTCTCTTAGGAAGTGGCATTTATGCTGGAATCCATGCCAATTGTTGGGCAAGAGTGTGTCTTACAGAGGTGTAAGTGGTGCCAGAGGTAGGTTTGGTTTGAGGAACAGAAGCAGCAATATGGGGGGGTAGAGTGTGAGGGATCACGGAGCAGGGTAACAGGAGGTGAAGTGGAGGAGGTGAGCATGCTGGGCCTCAAAGGTCATGGGGAGATTTCAAGCAGGGGAGCACTTGCTCTAAGATTCCAGAGGACTCTACTGGCTGCTTTGGGGAGAATGGGTGGGTTGGAGAGGAGCCCCAACTTGGAAATGAAAAGTCTAACCTTAGACTTCTTCCTCGCCTTCCTGGCCCCCACATAGTCACCAAGTGTGGGGGCTCCAGGAGCACCCCAAAAATTGTACAGTGCCTTGAATCAGTGTGACAGCAGCAGAGATGGGAGAAGTGTCCGATCAGGAACTTAATTTCATAACTAGGCATGGTGGTGTGCATTTATACTCCCAGATTCTTGGGAGGCTGAAGCCACACCATCACTTGGACTCAGAAGTTCAAGTCTAGTCGGGGCAACATGAGACCCTCTTTCAAAAAAACAAAATTAAAATGTGAGTGAGAATTTATATCAGGTATTAATGAGGAATGAAAATTAGTAAAGCTGAAGGTTTATTAAGAAAAAAAAGTTAGCCGGGCTCAGTGGCTCAGCCTGTCATCCCGCGCTTTGGGAGGCTGAGGTGAATGGACTGCCTGAGCCTGCGGGTTTGAGACCCGCCTGGGCAACTTGGTGAGACCTCATCTCTACAATAAATTTTAAAAAAGAAAAAAGAAAAAAAAAAAGTTGTACGCACTTGTAGTTCCAGGTGCTTGGAAGGCTGCAGCAGAAGGATCCCTGAAGCCCCCCAGGTTGACGCTGGGGTGGCGGTGAGTGTGCCACTGCATTCCAACCTGGGCGACAGAGTGAGACTCCAACTCAAACAAACAAACAAACAAAAAAACCCAAATGTTTATTGAACACCTACAGTGCATCAGGCATCATTCTAGGGTTTAGGAATATAGAGCTGAACAGGGCAAGACACCTGTCTCCAGAAGAGACAGGCGGCTGGCAAGTAGACAGTTGTGCAATATTGTTTGAGATCGAGTCGATACTATAAAGAAAGCAGGGGCCGGGTACAATGGCTCACACCTATAATCCCAGCAATTTGGGAGGCCAAGTTGAGAGGATTGCCTGAGTCCACAGGTTCGAGACCAGCCTAGGCAACTTGGCGAGGCCTCATCTCTACAATAAATCAAAAAGTTAGCCGGGCTCAGTAGCTCAGCCTGTAATCCCGCACCTTTGGGAGGCTGAGGTGCGTGGATTGCCTAAGCCCGCGGGTTCGAGACTCGCCTGGGCAACTTGGTGAGACCTCATCTCTACAATAAATCAAAAAATTAGCCGGGCATGGTAGCGCACGCCTGTAGTTCCAGCTGCTTGGAAGGCTGAAGTGGAAGGATCACCAGAGCCCAGCAGGTCGAGGCTGCGGTGGCCGGGAGCGGCCACTGCACTCCAGTCTGGGCGACACAGTGAGGCGCCAACTCAAAAAAAAAAAAAAAAGTTAACCAGTCACGGTGGCACATGCCTGTAATTCCAGCTACTTGAAAGGCTGAGGGGGAAGGATCACTTGAGCTCAGCAGTTTGAGGCGGCGGTGGCCATGAGCATGTCACTGCACTGCAGCCTGGGTAATAGAGTGAGACTCCAACTCAAAAAAACAAAACAAAACAAAACAAAAAGCAGGACACAGGAATCAGGCTGGCAAGGCATGGTGGCTCATGCTTATAATCCCAACACTTTGGGAGGCCGAAGAGAAAGGTTTGCCTGACTCCAAGGGTTTGAGACCAGTCTGGGCAATGTGGCGTGATCTTGTCGCTACAATCAATCAATCAATCAATTTGCCTAGTGTAGTGGCACACACCTGTGATTCCAGCTACTTGGAAGGCTGAGGCAGAAGGATCAGCTGAGCCCATCAGGTCGAGGCTGTGGTGGCCATGAGCATGCTACTGCACTGCAGCCTGGGTGACGGAGTGAGACTCTGACTCAAAAACAAAACAAAACAAAGAGTGACCAGGCTGTTTGAGACAGAGCTGTCACTGAAGATGTATTCAATGGGGTGGAGGGGGACAGGGAAAGGGAGGTTGGAAGGGGAGGTTTTGGGGTTTGGGCTTGGGCTTGAGCTTTGGGGCAGACAGATGGGGGTGGGGAGAGGGAAGCATGGGGAATCAATGAGTGGGAAATCCAGGGTTGGCCTTGGCCTTGGCGGTGACCCAGCCACTCCTCTCTTTGGTTGGGGATGCAATCTGTGCTTGGCCATAGAAGCCAAATTCCTTCAACCACTTCTTCCTAGAGGGTTCAGCTTGCAAGCCACATGCTTCTGCCCTGCCAGGAAAGAGACCTGATAGGCATTTCCTATGGGAACAAGGAGAGAGTCTTCATGGAGTTCTCCTCTGCCTGCCAATCCCCGGCTCCTGGCACTACCACCATCCTCCTCCCACAGCCTCTTCATTTTCCTTAAGGCTCTGCCTAAGCAAGTGGTACCAGTGGCCACCCATTTACCCAAGACAGAAAGTTGGGCATCATCCTAGACTCCTTCTGCCCCCCACAGTGCACATCCAACCAGCCACCAGGTCCTCTTGCTGTCATCCTCATGTCTCCTCCTTGCTGTACAACCTCACTGCTCATGTCCAAGCACCAGCCTCCACATCTCTCATTTATACTCTAAAAGGCCCTTCCTGCCGGGTTCGGTGGCTCAGCCTATAATCCCACGCCTTTGGGAGGCTGAGGTGAGTGGATTGCCTGAGCCTGCGGGTTCGAGACCCGCCTGGGCAGCGAGACCTCATCCCTACAATAAATCAAAAAATCAACCAGGCGTGGTAGCGCATGCCTGTAATTCTGGCTACTTGGAAGGCTGAGGTGGAAGGATCGCCGGAGCCCAGCAGTTCAAGGCTGCATTGGCCGGGAGCGGCCACTGCACTCCAGTCTGGGCGACAGAGTGAGACTCCAACTCAAAAAAATAAAAAACTTTAAAAAATTAAAAAAAAAAATAAAAGGCCCTTCCTACCTCTTGGCTGCTTTATGTGACCCACTCTTTTTACCAAGGCCGGAGAGAGTTTTCTCATATGCCTGCCAGACTGTATCACATCCAGGGCTCAAGACCATATGTCCTCCTGCTATAATGTCTTCAAGATAAAATCCCAGCCTCTTAGCCTGGATATAAAACCAGTCATGACTGGCCTCTGTATACCTCATTAGCTGTATCTCTCGCCTCTGCTTACCATTCATTAAATGCTCCAATCAAACAAAAATTTCTTATAGCAAATCTAGCGCATGCGACTACCTGATGCCCTCACCTCCTTTGCATGGGAAAGGCTCTGTTCATGAGTTCCTGTTGAGCACCTACTCATACTTTAAAACCCAACCTAGAAATCCCCCCTCCAGGAAACTTCCTCTTTTCTATGCTACTTCTGATTCCTGAACATACCTCTACTTTTACCATTCAGTGCAAAATATAATGACCCATTTACTTGCTTGTTTCTTTACTACCAGATGAGTTCTTTTTATTTATTTTTTTTTTGAGTCAGAGTCTTACTCTGTCACCCAGGCTGGAGTGCAGTGGCATGATCATGGCTACTGCTGCCTTGACCTGCTGGCTGATGATCCTTCTACCTCAGCCTTCCATGTAGCCAAAACTACAGGCACTCGTTACCACTCCTGGCTAATTTTTTAAATTTATTGTACAGACAAGGTCATACCATGTTGTCCAGGCTGGTCTCGAACCCCTGGGTTCAGGCAATCCTCTCGCCTCCATCTCCCGAAGTACTAGAATGACAGGCATGAGCCACCATGCTTGGTCCAGATGAGCTCTTTGAAGACTGGGATTCTGACTTATTCTGCTTGGTGTTGCCAAGCCCAGCAGGGGATCTAGCCCAGAATGGGGGGCTCACAAATAATTTAATTGGATGTTTGGGCCCAGGTCCTTCAGATGCAACTTGGAAACTCTCAACCTCACAGTTTTAGAAGTGTAATTTTGCTTCTCTACGTCTCCATTTTCTCATCTGTAAAACAGGGATTAAAAAGTGCTCCTATGTCAGCCAGGACTGGTGGTTCAGCCTGTAATCCCAGCACTTTGGGAGGCCAAGGCAAGAGGATTGTCTGAGCCCGTAGGTTCAAGACCAATCTGGGCAACTTGGTGAGACCTCGTCTCTACAATAAATTAAAAATTAACCGGGCATGGTAGCACACACCTATAGTTCTGGCTACTTGGAAGACTGTGGCAGAAGGCTCTCCTGAGCCCAGCAAGTTGACACTGGGGTGGCAGTAAGCGTGCTACTGCACTCCAGCCTGGGTGACAGAATGAGAATCCAACTAAAAAAAAAATACTCCTATATCATTGAGCCTTTGTGAAGATGTAATGACTTCTTGCTTCTAAAGTGGTTAACTTGCCAGGCATAGTGGTTCATGCCTGTAACACTAGCACTTTGGGAGGCTGAGGTAGGAAGATCACTTGAAGCCAGGAGTTTGAGATCAGCCTGGGCAACATAGTGAGACTTCGTCTCTACAAAAAATTAAAAAAAAAAAAAAGTGTTAACTCAGTACCTGGCACTGTGAACAAACGTGTGACCTTGGTGGTAACTATTAGACATGCATTTATGCTGATATTCAAGCCTCAATTTAAATATCACTACAGTATATCACCTGCACACAGATTAGATGATGGCACCTGTTTTATCTTCTCATAGAATTTTAATGCTTTTATTTATAGCATTCATCATGATGTCATTTTCTCATGCAGCTCAGAAAGCTCCAGGCAGCAAGGATTCTGTTCTTTACTATTCACTGTTGTGTCCTCAACTCTTTTTTTTTTTTTTGAGTTGGAGTCTCACTCTGTCGCCCAGCCTGGAGTGCACTGGCACACTAATGTCCACTGCAGCCTCGACCTGCTGGGTTTAGGCAATCCTTCCACCTCAGCCTACAGAGTAGCTGGAACTACAGGTACACGCCTCCACACCCGACTAATTTTTTGATTTATGGTAGGGACGCGGTCTCACCAAGTTGTCCAGGCTGCTCTCGAACCTGCGGGCTCAGGCAATCCTCTCACCTCAGCCTCCCAAAGTGCTGGGATTACAGGCCTGAGCCACCATGCCCGGATGGGCCTACAACTCTTAACATACTTCCTAGCACATAGACAGCTCTGACTAAATATTTGAATAAATGAATGAATGAATAAGCAAACCTTTTCCTACAGGCTGTTACCACAAAAGGTCTTGGTGTGGTGTATTATGTGTGTGTGTGTGTGTGTGTGTGTGTGTGTGTGTGTGTGTGTGTGTGTGTACAGTGGGTTATTTCGTGAGACTAGTAGTGAAAACGCTGGTGGAAAGCTCATGGTGATGGAGAATGGAGACAGGCTCTGGTTGGGGGTCCCATACCAGGGTAAGGGAGGACTAAGGGCACATAAGGACAGGATCACGGGATTCTGCATCATAGGGTTTTTAAAGCTGTCACTGGGTTGGGCTGTGAGGCCAGTGTGTATAAGAATAGTTTGTGCAGTTCTACTTTGGAAATCAGGGCTTTGACTGAAAGCTTAGCCAACTAGCCAGCAAGAATAGCTTTCTGGAGCTTAGAGCCTTGTGAAAATTCCAAAACTGAGGATAATCCCAAAAAAGGTTTTCTTGCTGGCTTTGAAAAGCAGGATATTCTTTTTAAAACCCCTTCTTCACCTATGATGCAAATTATCTGACACTTCCTGTGCACAAACCTATAGATGGTAAGAAGGAAGAAGCCAGGAATAAATCAGGTGCTTCATATGAATCCATCAGCTAAGGAATAAGGAGACTAAGAACAACTGGCTCTCAACACTGTTTCCTTCAACATTGTTAAGAAAAAATCACTTCCAGCCTGGAGTCAGGCGCTGTCTGCGGGGAGTCCACATTTTCTCCCACTTTTGCATGGATTTTCCCCAGGTGCTCTGGGTTGCTCCTACATCCCAAAGCTGTGTGTGAGGGTGTGTGTGTGTGTGTGTGTGTGTGTGTGTGTGTGTCACCCTGAGATGGGATGGCATCCTGGCCAGGGCTGGTTCTGT
>NW_007245638.1:1158341-1158652 GCF_000164805.1 Carlito syrichta
AAAAAAAAAAAAATTAGCTGGGCATGGTAGCACACACCTGTAGTTCCGGCTACTTGGAAGGCTGAGGCGGAAGGATTGCCAGAACCCAGCAGTTCTACACTGAGGTGGCTGTGAGCATGCTACTGCACTCCAGCCTGGGCGACAGAGTGGGACTCCAACTCAAAAAAAAAAAGTAATCGTCCTTAGATGTGTATATAACTCACATCTATTTCAATGTTTAGTATTTTGGTCTTTATCTAGAAAGTGATAATGTTTTTGTGACCAGAAATATGCTAAACTTGTTCTCTTTACTCTTTTTTTTTTTTTGAGTT
>NW_007245638.1:1158672-1160940 GCF_000164805.1 Carlito syrichta
CTGCTGGGCTCCGGCAATCCTTCCGCCTCAGCCTTCCAAGTAGCCGGAATTACAGGCATGTGCTACCATGCCCGGCTGATTTTTTGATTTATTGTAGAGAGGAGGTCTTGCTGCCCAGTCGGATCTCGAACCCGCGGGCTCAGGCAATCCACTCATCTCAGCCTCCCAAAGGCGCGGGATTACAGGCTGAGCCACCGAGCCCAGCTCCTTTACTCTTGTTTACATCAATTGGTCTGTGGTCCAATTGGTTTCATTATATGTCATTTCACTTAAAGTTTCAGTTTCCAAAATCCTGCTGACAGTGTTCAGTGAGGACTTCCCATACACCTTGGTGGCCAGACTAGCACAATGCTATTCAGGGGTTGGAACACAAATGGGTGCTGGTTTCCAAACTGCTCTTGACTCCCAACGCAATATGGAGCAGAGGGTTGGTTGACCCCACCACTCCACATATAGTATTTGGTTCAGTTGATATTATCTTCATGGCAAGATTTTCTCAGTGAAGGTAGCATTGCATTGATTTCTATTTTGGTCCAAGTTGTCACTTCCCTAGGCCTGGACCAGTCTCAAATACATAGTTCACCGATAAGCTGCTTTGAGCAGCATTGGTCTAAAACGTGGACTTTGGAATCAATTTGACTTGGCTCTGCTCCTTGAGCAAGTCTCCTAAGCTTTCTAAGCCTGGGACTGCAGATCTGTGAAACGGGGATTCCCAGCTCACCAAGCATTTTGAACACCTTCTGTGTGCTAGCCGCTGTTCCATGAGTAGAGGAGATCATGGTGACCTTGACAGATAGTATTCCTGCTTTGAAAGAGCCTACAGATGAAGAAGTGAGATAATGACTGCTTATAATAAATACTGTTAGGAAAGGTGATAGGGTGATGTGAGAGACAGTCTTTAGTGTGTGTGAAACAGACCAGATTATTAGGGAAGGCCTTTCTTCAGAAGGTTGACTTGAGGAGCTTGAGGAACTCAAGGATGAACTCTCCAAGCAGAGGGAAGAGCAAGTGTCTGGGCTTGGAGGCTTGTTGGGGAAGCAGCAAGATGACCAGTGTGTTGGAGCAGTGTGAGCAGGATAAAGTGAGTCAGAAAAGCTGGTAGGATCCAGTTCATGCAGAGCCAAGTAAGACATAGAAAGAGTCTAGATTCCATTCCAGAAGCAATTTGAAGTCATTGTAGGGTTTGAAGCCAGATCATAAAGTTTTTTGTTTAACCATGTTAAAGAGTTTGGACTTTGCTCCAAGAAGAGGGAGCCACCAAAGATTTAAAAGCAGGGGTGTGTCAGGATTGGAACTGCATTCTAGAAGGTTTCCTCTGGTTGTGGTAAAGATAACAGCTTAGGCTGGACTAGAGGCAGAGACCAATCAGGGGAAGATCTTCTGACGGAGGAATGAGTGAATAAATGTAGGAATGATTGGAGTCACATCATTAACTGGATCACAAGCTTCCTTATGGCAGGAATCTCACCACTTCTTGGTGTGGATGTTCTTCAGCACAAACTTTAGGTTTCTGCGAAAGTCCATTTTTTTTTTTTAGTTGGAGTCTCACTCTGTCACCCTGACTGGAGTGCACTGGCCGTTCCCGGCCACCGCAGCCTTGACCCGCTGGGCTCCAGCGATCCTTCCACCTCAGCCTTCCAAGTAGCTGGAACTACAAGCGCAAGCTACTACGCCCAGCTAATTTTTTTATTTATTGTAGAGATGAGGTCTCGCCAAGTTGCCCAGGCGGGTCTTGAACCCGCGGATTCAGGCAGTCCACTCACCTCAGCCTCCCAAAGGCGCGGGTTTACAGGCTGAGCCACCGAGCCCAGCTGAAAGTCCATTTTTAATTAACATTTAACTAGCTAGACGTACTAGTTAACCCAAAATTAAACTAGTTCTTCCATCCACTCTGCAGGACCTGAGTCCTCGTGCGCAAGGCTGATCTTGCCAATGGTCTGGAAGTCTGTTTCCTTTATCTTGTTTACTTTTTGCCTGTTTGCCTTCATATCCACCCATGCTCAAGGCTGGAAGATGAATCCATTTCTAACAGTAACTGAACTGGAGTGATTTCCATCTGGAACCAAACAAATGGCTAAGCGCTGTTTAGAATTTCTGCTTCCAGAGCTACCCAGCCACAGGGCCTCTTGCACAAGGCAAACTGGCACTGGACCAGCCTACTTAGTAGAATTCTTATCACTCTCATGTGGGAGAAGGCCTATTTGTTATTTTGTTATCTGAGGCCTTGCCAGTCAGCACTGACAATAGGTGTTCTTTTTTTTTTTTTTT
>NW_007245638.1:1160960-1165811 GCF_000164805.1 Carlito syrichta
CAGACTGGAGTGCAGTGGCCACTCCCAGCCACCGCAGCCTCGACCTACTGGGCTCCAGGGATCCTTCTGCCTCAGCCTTCCAAAGTAGTTGAAATCACAGGCACGCTCTACCATGCCCGGTTAATTTTTGAATTATTGTGGAGATGAGGTCTCACCAAGTTGCCCAAGCGGGTCTCGAACCCAAGGGCTCAGGCAATCCACTCAGCTCGGCCTCCCAAAGTGCTGGGATTACAGGCTGAACCACCAAGCCCGGCCTAGGTGTTCTTAAATAACTATTTTGGCCGGGTGTGGTGGCTCATGCCTGTAATCCCAGCACTTTGGGAAGCAGAGGTAGAGGTGAGAGGATTGCCTAAGCCCATGGGTTCGAGACTAGTCTGGGCAACGTGGCAAAACCTCATCTCTACAATAAATCAAAAAATTAGCTGGGTGTGGTGGCACATGCCTGTAGTTGTAGCTACTTGGAATGCTGAAGTGGAAGGATAGCCTGAGCCCAGCAGGTGGAGGCTGCGGTGGCCACGAGCGTGCCACTGCACTCCAGCCTGGGTGACAGAATGAGACTCTGACCCCTTCCCAAAAAAAATATATATATATATTTTGAAGGGAAAGAAACCAGAAATCAGAGAGGTTAAGTAACTTATCTAATATACAACTAATAGGATGACGACCAGGTTAAGTCTAGTTCATTCTGATTCCAAAGCCCTGTCATTTTAATAGAAATTTTTTTAGCGACTCCTTATAATTATTAAAGTTATTTATTCTTATTGGCATACATTCAAACGATATAAGATTATATAAAGCAACTACTGAAAGTATCTGTTCTGTTGCCTATTACTGTACAGCAAATCACTCCAAAGCTTAGTGGCTTAATAAAACAACAATCATTTAATTATGATCTTTCATAGTTCTTAGGCTTGACCTGGCTCACTACTTGTATACCACTCAGTGTCTCGTACAGTTGAAGTTGGATATTAGCTGGGGCTGGCATCTTCTTGAAAGCTTTCTCACTCTCATATCCGGCATCTGATACAACTGTAGGCTGGGGCCACAGTGGGGTTGTCTGCTGGAACACTGCGCTTGGCCTCTCCCTGTGGTCTGGGCTTTCTGACAGCACAGTGACTGGGTCCCCAAAGCATGCACTCTGAGAAAGAGGAAGTAGAAGCTGAACTTTCTTGAGGCCTGGGCCCAGAAACTGGGACAGTGTCAATCTGTTATTTTTCTATTGATCAAGTGGTGATACTTTTTTTGTCGGGATGAGGTATCGCTTTGTTGCCCGGACTGGTCTTAAGCTCCAGGACTCAAGCAATCCTTCTGCTTTGGCCTCCCAAAGTGCTGGGATTATAGGCTTGAGTCACTGTGCCCAGCCTGATTCCACTTTTCAAAGGTAGGAATGCCAAAAAATTTGGAGGTTGTAGTTTACAACTGCCACAGTCTGCCTCTGACCACAAATTATTTATATTTCCCCCCTCATGCAAAATGCAGTTGTTTCATCCCAAGACTTTCCCAAATACCTCATGCCATCAGGTCCGGGTTTACAGTCTAGGGTCTTGTCTCATATCCCTTCCAGGTATGGATGAGGTATCTTGAGCATGGTTCCTTAGGTATAACTCTTTAAGGATGATTCTTCTTTTTTTTTTTTTGAGTTGGAGTCTCACTCTGAAACCCAGACTATAGTGCAGCAGCACATTCACGGCCACTGCAGCTTCAGCCTGCTGGGCTCAGTGATCCTTCTGCCTCAGCCTTCCGAGTAGCTGGAACCACATGCATACACCACCATGCCAGGTTAATTTTTTTGATTTATTGTACAGACAATGTCTCACCAAGTTACCCGGCTGGTGTCAAACCCCTGGTTTCAGGCATTCTTCTCACCTCCCAAAGTGCTGGAATTACGGGCATAAGTCACTGCACCCAGCTAAGGATGATTCTTCTTGATCTCAAGAACTGTGAACTGAAAAGACAAGTTATTTGTCGCCCACAACCAATTTACAATGATGGGATGGGCATCAGAAAATTTCAGTAAACATTTCCGCTCAAGGGAGTTTGTTCTTTATTTAGGTTGTCCCTAGAAGTCATGTTCCTGATTTTTCAAAAAAGAAAGAAAGAAGGCTGGGCATGGTGGCACATGCCTGTAGTTCCAGCTGCTTGGAAGGCTGAGGCGGAAGGATCGCCTGAGCCCTGCAAGTAGAGGCTACAGTAGCTGTGAGTATGCCACTACACTTCAGTCTGGGTGACAGAGTGAGACTCCAACTCAAAAAGAAAAAAAGAGTATTTGCACTCAGAAAGCAGAAAACAGGAGGTGCATAGCAGTTGCTGGTCTGGCAGTTCTGAAATCCAATCAGTGTTGTCAGTTCTTCATTAGGGACCAGTTCAACTCAATGATTCTCTGCATCTCTGCCTCCTGGGCTCCTCGTACCTGGTTCTGAATTTAACCTTCTTTTTGCTGAAACGTAACCTGAGTAATTTTCTCAACCTCCTTCCTGCCTATAGAAGTTTTGAGATCTAAAACCTTCTTTTCACCATGTGCTATCTTCTTCCCTATTAGTCCAAGGTGGTTCTAAAACACTGAGGATTTTTCTGTGATTCTTATCAGGGCTTCCTCTATTAGAAAATAAGCCATGACCTCAAATCTCTGGCTCCTATAAGTCCTTTCCTACCTTAGTCTCCTTTCAAGGCTGCTGTGGGACAATGCCTTTAAGACTCTTAGAAATCCTATTGTTTAATAAAGAGAGACAGTGAGGCACACTGTGAAGCTCTTTAGAAGGATTTTGTCCTTTTGAAGGGGTTAATGAGTTAAATCTTTCTGAGCTGTTAACAAAAGACGCTATGCCCACCCTCTCTCTCTCTCAATCTCTCTCTGTCTCTCAGAGACAGAGTCTCGCTCTGTTGCCCAGGCTGGAGTGTAGTGGCACTGTAGCCAATGCTAGCTTGGCCACTTTTTTGTTGTACATCGTAATAAACAAGCACGAGATGTCATGGAAGGAACGTGATTTTATTCCAAAAGCCAGCAAATAGGGAAATGTCCAGGCTCATGCCTCAAAGAATGCATTTCAGATTTCTAGGCTGAGTGCAAGGATTTAAAAAAGGGAAACTTGTTGTAGGGAAACATGTGGGCATGGCACAGGGTGTGTCTTGGTGGCTTATCTTGAGTGGCAGTCCCCACAGAGGTCTGGCTGGTGTTATCTCAGCTGCAGTCAGGTGATAGATCAACTAATCTCAAGACTCCTTAAACAGGAGGGTCCCTCAGTCAGGTTGTATTAAGATTAGTCTCTGGTCAGATAAGGGTGTGGGGTGCAAACAAGTTTCTAAAACATGTTTCAAGGTTTAAGATTGAGAGGATAGCCAGGCTCGGTGGCTCAGCCTGTAATCCCAGTGCTTTGGGAGGCTGAGGTGAGTGGATTGCCTGAGCTGGTGGGTTTGAGACCTGCCTGGGCAACTTGGTGAGACCTCATCTCTACAATACATCAAAAAAATTAGCCGGGCATGGTAGTGCGCGCCTGTAATTCCGGCTACTCGGAAGGCTGAGGTGGAAGGATCGCCGGAGCCCAGCAGGTCGAGGCTGCGGTGGCCAGGAGCAGCCACTGCACTCCAGTCTGGGCGACAGAGTGAGACTCCAACTCAAAAAAAAAAAAAAGATTGAGAGGAGGCTGGCCCGGTGGTTCACGCCTATAATCCCAGCACTTTGGGAGACCAAGATGAGAGGATTCCCTGAGCCCATGGATTCCAGACCAGCCTGGGCAACTTGGCGAGACCTCATCTCTACAATAAATCAAAAAATTAAAAAATTAGTCAGGGATGGTGGCCCATGCCTATAGTCCCAATTTCTTGGAAGGCTGAGACAGAAGGATCACCTGAGTCTAGCGGGTGGAGGCTGCAGTGGCTATAAGAATGCCACTGCACTCCAGCCTGGGTGACAGAGTGAGAATCCAACTCAAAAAAAAAAAAAAGATTGAAATAGAAAGCCAGATGGGGTGACTCACGCATGTATTCAAACACTTTGGGAGGCCAAGGCAAGAAGATTGCCTGAGCCCAAGAGTTCAAGATCAGCCTGGGCAACTTGGTGAGACCTCATCGCTACAATAAATCAAAACATTAGCTAGGCCCGGTGGCACGTGCCTGTAGTTCCAGCTACTTGGAAGGCTGAGGAGGAAGGATCACCTAAGCCCAGCAGGTTGAGGCTGCGGTGGCCATGAGTGTTCTACTGTACTCCAGCCTAGGCAACAGAGTGAGACTCTGACCCCAAAAAAACAAGAGAGAGAGGGGGGAAAAAAAGAAACTTAGAATACATTTTAAGACTGAGATACTCCATTATAGCATGATCTTGGTTCACGGCAGCCTCAAACTCCCAGGCTTAAGCAATCCCCTTTCCTCAGCCTCCTGAGTAGCTGGAACTACAGGCATGTGCCATCATGCCTGGATTTTTTTTTTTTTTTTTTTGGTAGAGACAGGGTCTTGCTGTATTGTCCAGGCTGGTCTAGAACTCCTGCGCTCAAGCAATCCTCCCACCTGGGCCTACTGAGTTGCTGGGACTACAGGTGTAACCTGCCGTTCCTGACCTAACTGCTTAATTTGAGAATGCTTTTTGCCCTCTGGAGAGTCTGGAAGTGAGGAGCAGTTTTTTGTTTTTTGGTTTTTTTTGAGTTGGAGTCTCACTCTGTCGCCCAGACTGGAGTGCAGTGGCCGCTCCTGGCCACCGCAGCCTCGACCTGCTGGGCTCCGGCGATCCTTCCGCCTCAGCCTTCCAAGCAGCCGGAAATACAGGCACGCGCTACCACGCCCGGCTGGTTTTTTTATTTATTGTAGAGATGAGGTCTCGCTGCCCAGGTGGGTCTCGAACCCACAGGCTCAGGCAATTCA
>NW_007245638.1:1165831-1172727 GCF_000164805.1 Carlito syrichta
TTTTTATTTATTGTAGAGATGAGGTCTCGCTGCCCAGGTGGGTCTCGAACCCACAGGCTCAGGCAATTCACTCACCTCAGCCTCCCAAAGGCACGGGATTACAGGCAGAGCCACCGAGCCCGGCGAGGAGCAGTTTTATTTTCTTTCTTTCTTTTTTATTTTTTGAGTTGGAGTCTCTCACTCTGTCGTCCAGGCTGGAGTGTAATGTCACACTCATGGCCATCACAGCCTGAACCTGCTAGGTTCAGGTGATCCTTCCGCCTCAGCCTTCCAAGCAGCTGGAACTACAGGCATGTGCCACAATGCCTGACTAACTTTTTGATTTATTGTAGAGATGAGGTCTCATCAAGTTACCCAGGCACCTGGTCTCAAACCCCTGGGTTCAGACAATCCTTTCGCCTCAGCCTCCCAAAGTGCTGGGATTACAAGCTTGAACCACTGTACCCGGCAGCAGTTTTATTTTCAAATCCAGAAAACCCTGCCTGGCTCTTTTTTATGCCTTCTAAATTTTGCCTGGAATCCAAACAGCTTCATTTCTGCAACTGCATTTTCTCCTTTGTGTGTTGCTACAGGCAGCTTGGTTAGATCACCATGTTTGCTCGGTCCATTTCCCACTTTTCCGCACCACAACTGACAGCCATGCCGCCCAGCGTCCCACCCCACCAAGGGTTTCCTTTCTTCCAACTGCTGGTAGCAGTTCCCTCACTTCCCTGTCAGGCATCAGCAAGACCCCATAGGCTTCACAAATATGCTCTGGGATCACCGTCACATCATTCCACGTGGTTAGGATTTTGTCAGAGCAGCAACCCGCTTCTCATACCAATCAATATCTGATTCCAGTCATCTGTGACCATGTAACAAATCACTCAAACCCTAGTTGCTTCAAATAATGTTATTTATTTATTTATTTATTTATTTTTGAGTTGGGATCTTTCTCTGGAGTGCAGTGGCAAGATCATGGCTCACTGTAACCTCAACCTGCTGGGCTCAGGTGATTCTTCCACTTCAACCTCCCCAAGTAACTGGGACTACAGGCGCACACTACCACTCCCAGCTAAGTTTTTTATTTTATTGTAGAGATGAGGTCTTGCCACATTGCCCAGGCTGGTCTTGAAATACTGGACTCAAGCAATCTTTCCACCTCGGCCTCCCAAAGTGCTGGGATTACAGTGTGAACCCCTGCGCCCAGCATGCTTGAGGAGATTTCTGTTCCTGGCATGTGACATACTGCCTTGACTGGAACCCTAGAGGGATGTTACAAGAATCTTCCTTATTATTGAAGAGCATGGATTTCAGAGCCATTGACTTACGCATTCATTAATGTATCCATTATTGATTCAAGTAAGTCTCTATTGAACTTATGTTAGGCGCTGACCTCTGCGAGGCACTGGACACATAAAGAAGAGCGAGATGGATAGGTCCCTGGCCTCATGGAGCTTACAGTATTTTTTTTTTTTTTTTTGAATTGGAGTCTCTGTCGCCCAGGCTGAAGTGCAGTGGCACGCTCACCGCTCACGGCCACTGCAGCTTTGACCTGTTAGACTCAGACAATTCTTCTGTCTCAGCCTTCCAACTAGCTGGAACTACAGGCACTCACCACCATGCCTGGCTAATTTTTTGATTTATTGTACAGACAAGGTCTCACCAAGTTGTCCAGGCTGGTCTCAAACCTGTGGTAGACTCAGGCAATTCTCTCACTTTGGCCTCCCTAAATGCTGGGATTATAGCCGTGAGCCACCCCCCACCCCCAGAGTTTACAGTTTAATGAGAATTACCCAGGGGCAAATTCAGATTCTTCCTCTGCCAGTTACTAGCTGGGTAAAGTGCCCACTTAATTGGGGACTTCTTTTCTGTGAAGATTAAATAATGCACATGTATGTATGTGTGTGTAGATCATCTAACACTTGGAAAGCCCTTAAATATTTAAGTTTCTCTGTCCTGTTCCTGTTTTCTTAAATCAGGGTTGGCCTCTTGGGCAGGACAACTCCTTGCTGTGGGGGCTGTCCTGTGTCTTGTAGGATGTTTAGCAATATCCCTGACCTCTACCCCCTATATGGGAGTTGCTCTGCCCCCACCCCAAGTTGTGTTTACCAAAAGTGTTTTCACGTATTGCCAAATGTGTCTTGGGTGGGGAGCAAAATCGCCCCCAGTTACAAACCACTGACTGCTTCAGATAAAAGACCAGACATTTGTGCTGAACGTTTCAGATCCCAACATCTACCTCTTCCCTCCAAAACAAGGTGACACGAGGAGGAAACCAGATACCAATGCCAATTGTGTAGTGCCGACATTCCAGAAAGGAAAATCTGTCTGGCCTCTTCCCTCCTTCTTCTCTGAGGCCAAGTTCAGTCCCACCCTTCTAATTACCTCCAGAGATTTCAGCAGCCCAGTTCTGTTAATCCACCCTGGCATGGAGCCAACAGGCCTGGCCAGATCTGATAGTGCAGAGAAACCCGAGGCTTTCCTCAGTGCCCCTCACTCAGGCCCCTGCTGGGGGTTAAAGTTCATGGCTTTGGTGGCTCCTAACTGTAAAACATTAGCCATTGCCTAAGGGAGAAGAAAGGGGTCCTGTTTCCAGAAGCTTCCCCAGAATTTCACAGTAGGGCAGCCATGAGCGTAGCAATCTGATTTGGGTAGAAATGAGTTTGCTTGGCAATAATATGATTTACCCACAGATTGTGTTACGGAACTATAAAAGTATCTTAGTTTTCTAAAAAGGCTTTATTTACATACTTTATATGAGATTGATAAAAAATTGTTTATCTTAAATATTATGGTGGTGATAGTGACTTCATCTGAGGCAGAGGCTTTCTCTTGGCATTTTTCTGCTGTCAGTCCCTGTGGGGTAGGACTGGTAGACTCCTGGCCCTCTGTTTGACTGCTTTCTACCTTGTTTATTGATGGACCTTCCTGCTATTCCTCGAATGCCAAGCTCCTTCATGGCCTTTGCACTCGATGTCCCCTTTTCCTAGAACATACCCTGTCTTAGTCTGATTGGGCTGCCATAACAAAATACCACAGACTGGGTGACTTCCACAACAGAAACTTCTTTCTCAGTTTCCAGAGGTGGGAAATTCAAATCAAGATGCTGGTAGGGTTGGTTTACTCTGAGGTCCTTCTCTTGGCTTGTATGAGGGGCGGGAGGGTGAAGTGATCAAACTCTCTGGTATCTCTTTTTTTCTTTTTTTTCTTCTTGAGTTGGAGTCTCACTCTGTCGCCCAGGCTGGTGTGCGGTGGCATGATCACAGCTCACTGCAACCTTGAACTACAAGGCATTCACCACAACATCTAGCTATATTTTGTTTGTTTGTTGATAGAGATAAGATCTTACTATGTTGCATAGGCTGGTCTTGAGCTCTTAGGCTTAAGCAATTCTTCTGCCTCAGCCTCCCAAAATGCTGATTTACAGGCATGCATCACCTTGCCTGGCCTCTTTTTCTTTTTTTTTTAAGTCAGAGTCTCACTCTGTTGCCCAGGCTGGAGTGCAATGGCATGCTCACGGCCACTGCAGCCTCGACTTGTTGGGCTCAGGCGATCCTTCCACCTCAGCATTCCAAATAGCCAGAACTATAGGCGTGCGCTACCATACCTGGTTAATTTTTGATTTATTGTAGAGATGAAGTCTCGCCAAGTTGCCCAGGCTGGTCTCGAACCCGCAGGCTCAGGTAATCCACTTGCCTCAGCCTCCCAAAGTGCTAGGATTACAGGCTGAGCCACTGAGCCTGGTTCTCTTTTTCTTTTTAAGATGGGGTCTCACTATGTTACCCAGATTGATTTCAAACTCCTGGCCTCAAACGATCCTCCCACCTTGGCCTCCCAAAGAGCTGGGGTGATATGTGTGAGACACCATGCCCAGCCTGATGTCTCTCCGTATACAGACCCTTGTCCTATTGGATCAGAGCCCAAGCCTCATGACCTCATTTAACCTTAATTACTTTCTTAGAGGTCTCATCTCCAAATATAGCCACATTGGGAGTTAGGGCTTCCGCATGGGAATTTTGGAGAGAGACACACATTCAGTAGGCAATACATCCTTGTTAGACCTTCACTTGTCTTTGTCGCTAATGTGCTTTAGCTCCTGGCCACCTGCAACTCACCTTTTCCTCTTTTTATTGTCACTCTCTTGTCTTTCTCCTCTGCTGTATTTTTCAACCTAGCACTACCTAAAATTATTTCACATTTAAAAAAATTGTTTGTTGCCTGGCCCTACCTCAGAAATTTGCATTAAGGGTTAAACAGACTAACCCAAGAGAAGAGGTAACAGAGGAACAGATGCTAAGGATGTTGTTGTTATTATTATTTTAGGTTGGAGTCTCTGTAGCCCAGGCTAGAGTGCAGTGGCACCATCATGGCTCACCATAGCCTCAACCGCCTGGGTTCAGGTTATCCTTCCGCTTCAGCCTCCTGAGTAGCTGGGACTATGAAACTCCTGGGCTCAAGCAATCCTCCCATTTGGCTTCCCCAAAGTGCTGGGATTACAGGTATGATTATAATGCCTGACCTGGACATTATTTACAATAGTAATTACTAGAGAAAAGAGATGAGAATTCCTACTCTGAGAGTGAGAGCCCCATCACTAGAGCTGTCCCCAATCACTAGGGGAAGCTAGACTGACCCAGCCTGAAATGCTACAGTTCTGGGGGAAGGCAAACTTGGACTGACTTTGAGCCTATTTAGGAGGTTTCTAGTTAAATGCAAAAAATGTTTGAAAATAGCATTGAGGACTGGGCATGGTGGCTCACGCCTATAATCCCAGCACTTTGAGAGGCCGAAGTGAGAGGATTGCCCGAGTCTACAGGTTCAAGCCTGGGCAACTTGGCAAGTCCTCATCTCTACAATAAATCAAAAAATTAGCCAAGCGTGGTGGTGTGTGCCTATAGTTCCAGCTACCTGAAAGGTTGAGGCGGAAGGATCACCTGAGCCCAGCAGGTTGAGGCTGTGGTGGCCACTAGCGTGTCACTGCACTCCAGCCTGGGCAACAGAGTGAAAGACTCCAACTCAAAAATAAAAATAATAAAAATAAATAAATAAAACATACCCTTTTTTTTGAGTTGGAGTCTTTTCTTTCTTTCTTTCTTTCTTTTTTTTTTTTTGACTGCTGGAATTACAGGCTGAGCCACCGAGCCCAGCCAAGTTGGAACCTTTCATTCTGTCGTGCTGGCTGGAGTGTAGTGGCACACTCACAGCCATCCCAGAGTCTACCTGCTGGGCTCTGGGGATCCTTCCGCCTCAGCCTTCCAAGTATCCAGAACTATAGGTGCACACTACCACACCTGGCTACTTTTTTTACTTATCCTAGAGACGAGGTCTCGCCACGGGCTGGTCTCGAACCTGCGGGCTCAGGCAATGCACTTGCCTCGGCCTTGCAAAGTGCTGGGATTATAGGCTGAGCCCCCAAGCCCAGCCAAAACATAATTTTTTAGCAAAAGAAGAGAGGAAGGAAAGAGAGACATGCCAGAGCTGGCATGGGCAAGAGAAATCACTGAGTTTTTTCTTTCCTGGTTAAGTTCTTTAGAAGCAGAGTCTGAGACAAAAACTCATGTTCAAGGATTTATTGGGGGTAATTCTCTCAGGAGGAAGAGAGGAGCAGGACCAGCTACATAATTTGTGGGACCCAGAGCAAAATGAAAATGGGGGGCCCTTTTCAAAAAAGAGAGAGAGAGAATAAAGGCCTGTTTGTCTTCTTCTCAGAAACCCCTTCTTCTCAGAAGTCCAGGGCTCTTCTGAGCACCTGGCCCTGAGTGACTATATGGGTTCTGTGCTGGCAGATCCTGCCCTGGGGTGAGAGAAGGTGTTCTAGCCTGACAAACCAGTTCCTCTTTCCCTCAGGGTCAGTCAGAGACAAGAGGCAGAGGATTGGGAGAAATGGGCACTTTATCTGATACCATGGCGTCAGGGAGTGAGTTGCTGTATTCAGCTAAGATCTCGCTCTCACTCTGGGTAAATTAACAAGGGTATGACCCAAGATCTCCTAATCTTGTTGACATTTTAGAGTAACTTTTGGAATTTACAACCACGAGGACTTTAAATTTTATAGTTCCTTAAGGGGCAACAGGGTGGAAGTTACAACTGTCAAAGGGGCTACCCTGGTACATTTAGATAAACCACTTTGAATTAAACATGAGAAATATAAGAATCTTCTGTTCCTGAGCCTTGGCCTATAACAAAGGGGTTAGGGCTGGGAGAAAAAGCAGAGCAAGAACACTGTCCCTAACAAAATAATAAAGAAAAAAAAAAGCCAGGTACGGTATATTACAAGCTTGTAATCCCAGCATTTTGGGAGGCTAAAGTGGGAGGATTGCTTGAGCCCAGGAGTATGAGACCAGCCTGGACAACATAGCAAGACACTATCTCTCTCTTTTTTTTGAGTTGGAGTCTCACTCTGTCGCCCAGGCTGGAGTGCAATGTCACACTCATGGTCAACGCAGCCTGAACCTGCTGGGCTCTGGCGATCCTTCCGCCTCAGCCTTCCAAGTAGCCGGAATTACAGGCATGCGCTACCACACCTGGCTGATTTTTTTGATTGATTGTAGAGATGAGGTCTTGCCAAGTTGCCCAGACTGGTCTCAAACCCGTGAGCTCAGATGAGATACCATTAAAAAAAAAAAAAAATTAAGACCGGGCTCAGTGGCTCAGCCTGAAATCCCAGCATTTTGGGAGGCCGAGGCAAATGGATTGCCTGAGCCTGCCAGTTTGAGACTAGCCCAGGTGCCTTGATGAGACATTGTCTCTACAATCAATCAAAAAATTAGCCAGGGGTGGTGGTGGGTACCTGTAGTTCCAGCTAGTTGGAAGGCTGAGGCAGGAGGATTGCCTGAGTCCAGCAAGTTGAGCATGCCACTGAACTCCAGCCTGGGCGATAGAGTGAGACTCTGACTCAAAAAAAAAAAAAAAAA
>NW_007245638.1:1173461-1177116 GCF_000164805.1 Carlito syrichta
ATGCGCTACCACGCCCGGCTGATTTTTTGATTTATTGTAGAGATGAGGTCTCGCTGCCCAGGCGGGTCTCGAACCCGCGGGCTCAGGCAATCCACTCACCTCAGCCTCCCAAAGGCGCAGGATTACAGACTGAGCCACCCGTCGTCATTCCTTGACACTGTTTGCTCTGCTGGTGGGCTGTGTGGGTACCCCAGGGAGGTGGCTCCTACTTGGCTGAGGGCAATTCTCCAGAGATGGGAGTAGTTATCAGGTGCTATCCGCTGACACAGAACCTGGGAATATGTGTCCAGGCCCAGGACAGGGCATCTGGCGGACACTAAAAGCAACCACTGCACTCCACATCTTGCATCAATTCAAATCTACTCACTTATCTTGCTAAATTGCCCCCATGCAGGCAGAACCTTCCCAGGATCCCTGGTTGACCACAGGTTTTTTTTGCTTTTTTTTTTTTGAGTTGGACTCTCACTCTGTCACCCAGGCTGGAGTATAATGGCATGCTCAAGGCCACCATAGCCTCAACCTCCTGGGCTCAGGAGATCCTTCCACATCAGCCTTCCAAGTAGTAGCTGTAAATACAGGTGTGCCACTGTGTCCTGCTAATTTTTTAATTTATTGTAGAGACGAGGTCTTGCCAAGTTGCCCAAGCTAGTCTTGAACCTCCTAGGCTCAAGCAATCCTCTCACCTCGACCTCCCAAAGTGCTGGGGTTACAGGAGTGAGGCACCACACCTGACCAAGAGCCCAGTTCTTTTTTGTTTGTTTGTTTCTGAGTTGGAGTCTCCCTCTGTTCCCCAGGCTGTAGTGCCGTGGCAAGCTGCTCATGGCCATCACAGCCTCAACCTGCTGGGCTCAGGTGATCCTTCCACCTCAGCCTTCCAAGTAGCTGGAACTATAGGTGTGTGCTACCACGCCCAGCTAATTTTTTGATTTATTGTAGAGATGAGGTCTCGCCAATTTTCCTAGGCTGGTTTCAAACCTGTGGACTCAGGCAATCCTCTCACCTCGACCTCCCAAAGTGCTGGGATTATAGGCTGAGCCACCGTGTCCGGCCAAGACCCCAGTTCTATAACATCATCTCCTACAGAAGACAGCTAGCACAGAGCTACTCATGACACTGCTGTCTCTTTGCCAACAAAGTTCTTGTCTCTGTGGTTAACAGAGAGAGGCCTGTGGGCCTCCCCAGGGCCATGGTCCCCTGGTAGGTTTTCCAGTCTCCTGCAGTGGACCCGTTCTAGCAAGCCCATCTTCTCCAAGCCTTTTTGTCCTGCCAGTCTTCAATGGCAGTTCTAGCATCTCTACCCCATTCAATATGGCTCATTGCTCTTTCTAGTTTTTCAAGTGCCATCCCACCAGCATATTGGAACTGTTCCCGGGGACCTTCGCCAGGGTGTTAAACCCTATGGCATTGAAGAGAGCCCCTTCTCATTAGCAAACTACTGTATCCAGCTTCCACTTCACCTCACATCGATCCACCACTTTTCGAATCCTCCAGTCACCCCTCCCCACCCCACTCAGTTTAGTGCATGTTGGCTACGTCTGATATATAACCCCTTTTTGTCCATGGCAGCCTAGTACTTCCTGAGCTAGGCCATGCTGAGACTTTTTACCTGTTATCAGTGTGGTGACCCAGAGAAGAGGTGGAGCCAATCGTTAGGGAGGGCAGTCATTGTATTATAGTGTACCTGCCCTCTTTGAAGTCTCTGAGGAGTATTCCAACAAGATGGTGGGGGTGGGAACTCTGTCTTCCAACAACTGTTATAGGGACACTTCAGCAGTCCCAAAGGATTAAGGAGTATCTGGGAAGTTAAGGTCCTTATATTTATTCCCTCAAATAGCCCTTCCTCAGGTCAGGCACAGTGGTTCACACCTGTAATCCTAGCACTTGGGGAGGCTGAGAAAGGAGGATTGCTTGAGCCCAGAAGTAAGAACCCATCTCTACAAAAATATTTTTAAAATTAGCCAGAGTTGTGGCATACGCCTGAAGCCCCAGCTACTTAGGAGTCTGAGGCAGAAGGATTCCCTGAAACCAGGAGCTCGAGGCTGCAGTGAGCCGTGATTGTGCCACGATTGTGCCACTGTACTCTAACCTGGGCGACAGAGTGACACTCTGTCTAAAAAAAATAAAAGTTCCTCCTCAAACTCAGGGTCTCCTCCCTCCCTGTCAGAGCTTTGTGTTTGGTGTAGAGAGATGTGCCTAGCAGAGAATTGGCATTTGTTGAAGTCTTGCCACTCTTCCAGTGCAGACCTGTGTCTCCTCTTCAGCCCTCCCAGCCTTCCAGCTGCAGGAGATGAGGGTCTCTTTAAATGCTGCCAGACACGTCCGCTGACTCTCACACTTTGCTTTCTATTGTTAATCAATGAACCTGTCCTTTTCTCTCTTCCACAAGTCAGTAGTATACAGCAAGAGCCATCTGTCCAATTCTGTAGTCTGGTCGCAGTTTCCCCTGACCTTTCAACTGCCGGAGACACGGTATCAACTCATACACCCTTTCTAGTACTGCCGGAGACACGGTATCAACTCATACACCCTTTCTAGTGTTACCTGGCTCTGGTCACTGTGGGTGAAAATCTCAGCCACTGCACTGCTGTGGCACACCACGGACTATCAAAAAATACCGCCTTTGCCACCGGTGCTGGCTGCTTATTGCCAGAGAGTGACTGAACTGCAGAGTTATCTTCTCAGGACTAGTTCTGGTACCAACTGTCATGGTTTGGTTTCCCTGGAAGCAGTAACTGTGATGGGGATTCTGTTTTTGTTTTTTGAGTTGGAGTCTCACTCTGTCGCCCAGGTTGGAGTGCAATGGCACACTCACGACCATGTCACCTCAACCTGCTGGGTTCAGGTTCCACTTCAGTTGGAACTACAGACGTGCGCCACAATGCTCAGCTAATTTATTTATAAATTTTTATATTGTAGCGTCAAGGTCTCACCATCTTGCCCGGGTTGGTCTTAAACCCATGAGCTCAGGCAGTCCTCTCGCCTCAGCCTCCAAAAGTGCTGGGATTACAGGTGTGAGCAACCACGCCCTGCAGGATTCTGTTTTTTTATTTTTAATTTTTTTGTAGGGATGAGGTCTCACTATTTTGCCTAGGCTTGAACTCCTGGCCTCAACAAGTCTTCCCGCTTCAGCATCCCAAAGTACTAAGATTACAGGCATGTGCCATTGTACTCAGCCTGGGGACTGTTGTTCAAGTGATTTTCTTTTTGAGTCTGAGTCTCACTTTTTTGTCCAGGCTGGAGTGCAGTGACATGATCACGGCTCACTGTAGCCTCAACCTTCTGGGCTTAGGTGATCCTTCTGCCTCAGCCTCCCTAGTAGCTGGCACTGTAGGCACGCGTCAACATGCCTGCCTAATTTTTTTTTTTTTTTTTTGAGTTGGAGTCTCACTCTGTCACCCAGACTGGAGTGCAGTGGCCGCTCCCGGCCACCGCAACCTTGCCTGCTGGGCTCTGGCGAGCCTTCCAAGTAGCTGGAATTACAGGCATGCACTACCATGCCTAATTTTTTTAAATTTTTTTCTTTTAGAAATGAGGTCTGACTATGTTATCCAGGCTGAGCTCAAAATCCTAGGCTCAAGTATTTCTCCCACCTTGGCTTCCCAAAGTGCTGGGATTACAGGCTTGAGCCACTGTGCCTAGCCTTTTTTTTTTTTTT
>NW_007245638.1:1177136-1181591 GCF_000164805.1 Carlito syrichta
GCTGGGCTCCGGCGATCCTTCTGCCTCAGCCTTCCAAGTAGCTGGAACTACAGGCAGGTGCTACCATGCCCGGCTAATTTTGGATTTATTGTAGAGATGAGGTCTCGCCAAGTTGCCCAGGCGGGTCTCGAACCCGCGGGCTCAGGCAATCCACTTACCTCAGCCACCCAAAGCACTGGGATTACAGGCTGAGCCGAGCCCTGCTTTTTTTTTTTTTTTTTTTTTAGGGAGCAAAGAAAGAGGGGAATGAAGGAAGTAAGACAAAGCTGGTGGAAAACAAGGCAAGAATGTGCTCCCATTGGGAGCCTGGGTTTAGCCTGATCTCACTGGGACATTCGAGCATAATGGTACCACAGAGATGGCCCGAACTTGAGGCAAGGGAGCCTGCTCTTCACGTCCCTCTATGTCAGGCAGTCATGGTCTCCTGTCCTAGTAAGGAGCATGGACTATGCTGTTTCTTCCTCCTTCTCAGAAACCTATCTCAGGAAAAGGAGACCCTCAGTATCAGGTGAGGGAAACTCCAGGAAGAGGTTTGGCCTTTGGCCCAATTTCTCTGGAAAAACGACTTCAGGCTTGAAGGTGTTTTCCTTCATTGTGATGCCACATCACTGGTTGCCATCTCTGCTGGGACGCTGTTGGCATAAGGACGAAGAGGCCTGGCAGCGACAGCTGTAAAGCTGAGTTTGCCCTGTAGGATCTGGTAGCTGGATAATCACCTACACCACAGGGACTGCGTTTATCTCTGGATCTCTGGATAGTCAATACATGCTCAGTCACTATTGACCGAGTTAGGGAATCAACATGAAAACCGAATAGTGTGGGGTCCAAACCAATTTCACGCTTTTCCATCAGATGCTCTGGGTGGGTGAGAGAGGGAAGAAGGATGTTGTGATTCAGGACCTGCTTTTTGGAATCAGGCAGGCCTGGGTTAGAATTCCTGGAATCAGGCAGGCCTGGTTTTGAATTTTTTTTTTTTTTAGTTGGAGTCTCACTCCGTCGCCCAGACTGGAGTGCAGTGGCCATTCCCGGCCAATGCAGCCTTGACCTGCTGGGCTCTGGCGATCCTTCCGCCTCAGCCTTCTAAGTAGTTGGAACTACAGACGTGCGCTACCATGCCCAGCTAATTTTTTGATTTATTGTAGAGATGAGGTCTCACCAAGTTGCCCAGGCGGGTCTCAAACCCGTGGGCTCAGGCAGTCCACTCACCTCAGCCTCCCAAGGCACGGGATTACAGGCTGAGCCACTGAGCCCGACCCCTCTCCTGTTAAATGGGGATGACATCTGTATTTACTGCATAAGGTTGAGTTTAGGATTAAATGACAAAATATGTAAAATATCCTTACTACCAGGGCAGACATCTAATGACCATTGAGTAAACACCAGCTATTATTATTTTAATGAGATAGAGTCTTGCTATGCGTGGGGGGGGGGGAGCCCAGGCTGGTCTCAAACAATCCTCCTGCCTCCACCTCCTGAAAACACTGTTCTTGATAATGAATTTCTGAATTTTAGGGGCAGTGAGTATTCTGGAGGCAGCATGATAGAGTGGGAAAAGCCAGAATTGGAGGTTTGAGAGAACTGGCTCACATTTCTGACTCTACCACTTCCTGGCTGTGTGACTGTGGGCAACTTCTTTTCTCAGAAGCAAGATGTCCTCATCTGCAAAGAAGGAGTTGTATACTTGCGTTGCAGAATTTTGTTGAGCAAAGGAGCCAACCCAGATTATGACTCACAGTTGGCACCTAGATGATGCTCATTCTCTTTCTTCTTCTCATTTTACAATAACATTTTCAGCCCACACCTTTCTTTTCTCGCATGTAACTTGAGACCACAGCTGGCAATTGGCCTTTCAAAGTTTCTCAAGGATAGGAAGGTAGGACAAAGAATGAGTGAGCACTTCATTACATGCTCACTTCAGAAGGCAAAATAGGCTGGGCGCAGTGGCTCATGCCTGTAATTCCAGCACTTTGGGAGGCCAAGGCGGGAGGATTGCTTGAGCCTAGGAGTTCAAGACCAACCTGAGAAACATAGTAAGACGCGGTCTCTATAAAAAAAGAAAAAAAAAAAGAAGGAAAAATACTACTGCATTCCAAGCAGTTTAGTATTCATTGGAACAGGAATATGTAGGATGAAATAAGCAAAGACAACAAGCTTAGAGCTACCATTTTAGCAGGAAGTATAACCAATCCTTAGGAATGCCTGTTTCTCCCAGCCTTTAATTTCCACGATGTTGAGAAAACAGAAGATGACAGCCTCAGGTACTCACTGGGCACTTACTCCTTTGTAGGCAAAAGGCTAAGCACTTGACATGCCATATTTCTTTTAATCTTCTTAATAGCCCTATGAAGGAGATGTTATTACTCCCATTTTAAAGATAAAGTGAGTCACGGAGAAGGAAACTTCCAAGGTCACTAGCTGGTAAGAAGCACACACTGGTGTTAAAAGTCTGGGCTAGGTGCGATGACTCACGCCTGTAATTCCAGCACTTTGAGAGGCTGAGGCAAAAGGATTGCCAGAGTCCAGGGGTTTGAGACCAGCCTGGCCAACTTGGTGGGAACTCGTCTTCACAATAAATCAAAAAATTAGTTGGGCATGGTGACCTGAAGTCACAGCTACTTAGAAGCCTGAGGTGGAAGGTTCGCCTGAGCCCAGCAAGTTGAGGTTGTGGTGAGCCATGACCGTGCCACTGCCCTCCAGCCTGGGTAACAAAGTGAGACTTTGACTCAAAAAAAAAAAAAAAGTCTGCCTGAGTACAGAGCACTAGGTCATAAGAAACACTTCAGTATATCACGAAGTTTACTGAGTCAAAATGCCAAGGAAATGTCCTGTGAGAGGGCTTCTTAGAGATGTATTGAATCCTTTGCCACTTTATAAAAAGCTGTACACCAGCTGGGTGTGGTGGCTTATGCCTGTAATCCCAGCACTTTAGGAGGCCAAGGTGGGAGAATTGCTTGAGGCCAGGAATTCTAGACTTGCCTGGACAGCATAGTGAGACTCTGCTATACAAAAGAATACAAAATTTAACTGGGCATGGTGATGCACACCTGTAGTCTCAGCTATGCAGGAGGCTAAGAGGGGATGATTACTTGAGCCCAGGAGTTTGAGGCTGCAATGAGCTATCATTGAGCCACTGCACCATTCCAGCCAGGATAACAGAATGAGACCCTGTCTCTCTCTCTCTTTCTTTCTTTCTTTTTTTTTTTGAGTCAATGTCTCACTCTATTGCACAGACTGGAGTGCAGTAGGATGCTCATGGCTACTACAACCTCGACCTGCTGGGCTCAGGTTATCCTTCTGCCTCAGCCTTCCAAGTAGCTGAGACTACAGACAAACATCACCACACTTGGCTAATTTTCTTTTTAACTTTTAATTAATTTATTTATTTTTAAATTTATTATTATTATTTTTATTTATTTATTTTTTTAGTTGGAGTCTCACTCTGTCGCCCAGACTGGAGTGCAGTGGCCGCTCCCGGCCACCGCAACCTCAACCTGCTGGGCTCCGACGATCCTTCCGCCTCAGCCTTCCGAGTAGCCGGAATTACAGGCACGTGCTACCACGCCCGGCTGATTTTTTTATTTATTGTAGAGATGAGGTCTCGCTGCCCAGGCGGGTATCGAACCCGCGGGTTCAGGCAATCCACTCACCTCAGCTTCCCAAAGGCGCGGGATTACAGGCTGAGTCACCGAGCCCGGCCTTTTTTATTATTTTTGAGTTGAAGTCTCACTCTGTCACCCAGACTGGAGCACGGTGGCTGCTCCCAGCCACCGCAGCCTCGACCTGCTGGGCTCTGGGGATCCTTCCGCCTCCGCCTTCTAAGTAGCTAGAACTACAGGAACGCGCTACCACACCCGGCTAATTTTTTGATTTATTGTGGAGATGAGGTCTCACCAAGTTGCCGATGCGGGTCTCAAACCCGCGGGCTCAGACAATCCACTCACCTCAGCCTCCCAAAGCGCGGGATTATAGGCTGAGCCACCGAGCCCGGAAATTGTGTTATTTTAAAGATGTAGGGTACAATTCAGCGTTAGGTATACAAATGTTCGTTGTGCAGGTACCCTTGATGAGGTGTGAACCCCCCCCTTCCCCAGGCAGATTCCCACTACTGCCAATCCCACCTCTCTGCAACCCCTCCCCATTTTTAAATTGATGGTAGAGATGAGATTTCACCAGGTTGCCCGAACTGGTCTCAAACCCCTGGACTCAGGCAATTCTCTTGCCTTGGCCTCCCAAAATGTTGGGGTTACAAGCATGAGCCACTGTGTCCAATGACTCTGTCTCTTTTATTTTGAGTTGGAGTCTCACTCTGTCGCTCAGACTAGAATGCAGTGCCATGCTCCCAGCCACCGCAGCCTCAACCTGCTGGGCTCCATCGATCCTTCCGCCTCAGTCTTCCAAGTAGCTGGAACTACAGGCGCGTGCTACCACGCCTGGCTAATTTTTTTTTTTTATTTT
>NW_007245638.1:1181611-1183289 GCF_000164805.1 Carlito syrichta
TGCCCCAGTGGGTCTCGAACCTGTGGGCTCAGGCAATTCACTCACCTCGGCCTCCCAAGGCGCGGGATTACAGACTGAGCCACCGAGCCCGGCAACTCTGTCTCTTAAAAAGACAAAAATAGGCCGGGTGCGGTGGCTTAACCTGTAATTCCAGCACTTTGGCAGGCCAAGGTGAGAGAATTGCCTGAGCCCAGGGTTTTGAGACCACCCTGGATGACTTGGTGAGACCTTGTCTCGACAATAAATCACAAAAATTAGCCAGGCGTGGTGGCATGCGTCTGTAGTTCTAGTTACTTGGAAGACGGAGGCGCAAGGATCGCCTAAGCCCAGCAGGTTGAGGCTGCGGTGGCTGCGAATGTGCCACTGTACTCTAGCCTGAGCGATAGAGTGAGATTCCAACTTGAAAAAAAAGATACAAATAAAAAAGCTGTTTACCTAGCAGTTACAATTCTCTTAAATAAAATAGTTTTGGAAATTGTTTATATTATTCCTAAGAGTTTTTATTTTGAGTTAGAGTCTCACTCCGTCCCCCAGGTTGGAGTGCAGTGGCAAGCTCATGGTCATCACAGCCTCGACCTGCTGGGCTCAAGCGATCCTTCCGCCTCAGTCTTCCAAGTGGCTGGAACTATAGGCAGGAGCCACCATGTTCAGCTAATTTTTTGATTTATTGTAAAGATGAGGTCTCGCCATGTTACCCAGGCTGGTCTTGAACCCATGGGCTCAGGTAATCCTCTCACCTTGGCCTCCCAAAGTGCTGGGATTATAGGCATGAGCCACCACACCCAGCCTCCTAAGAGTTTTTAAATGAGTGGGAAAATATTTATTTCCCATAGTTAATAAATGAGACATAATATTTTTTTTTTTTTTGAGTTGGATTCTCACTCTGTCGCCCAGACTGGAGTGCAGTGGCCGCTCCCAGCCACCGTAGCCTCACCTGCTGGGCTCTGGCGATCCTTCCACCTCAGGCTTCTGAGTGGCTGGAATTACAGGCACGCGCTACCATGCCCGGCTAATTTTTTGATTTATTGTAGAGATGAGGTCTCACCAAGTTGCCCAGGCGGGTCTCGAACCCGCGGGCTTAGGCAATCCACTCACCTCAGCCTCCCAAAGGCGCGGGATTACAGGCTGAGCCACCGAGTCCGGCTGAGACACAAAATTTTACCTACAGTGGTTTCTAGAGAGGAATATTGAAATTACTATCTCAATGTTAAAAAGAAAAAAAATCACTTAGAACAAAGAGAAGATTAGTAATGTCATCTCTGGTTATTTGGGAGGATTGATTATCTTATCTTTCTTTCTTTCTTTTTTTCTTTTTTTTTTTTTTGAGTAGGAGTGTCACTCTGTCATCCAGGAAGGAGTGCAATGACATGTTCATGGCCACCGCAGCCTCGACCTGCTGGGTTCAGGTGATCCTTCTTCTTTAGCCTTCCAAGTAGCTGGAACCACAGGTGTGCACCACCATGCCCTGGATAATTTTTTTATATACTGTAGAGACAAGGTGTTGCCAAGATGCCCAGGCTGGTCTCGAATCCTGGACTCAGGCAATCCTCCCACCTCTGCCTCTCAAAGTGCTGGGATTACAGGGGTGAACTACCATGCCAAGCAGGAGGATTGGTTTTTTTTTTGTTTTTTTTAGTTGGAGTCTCACTCTGTTGCCCAGACTCTGCAGTGCAGTGGC
>NW_007245638.1:1183381-1183950 GCF_000164805.1 Carlito syrichta
GAGATGAGGTCTCACCAAGTTGCCCAGGCGGGTCTCGAACCCGCGGGCTTAGGCAATCCACTCACCTCAGCCTCCCAAAGGCGCAGGAATACAGGCTGAGCCACCGAGCCCAGCTGCATTAGAGATCTTAAAAAAAAAATTCCACTTCCTTTTATTGGAAATGTTGGGCTCACATGCTCTCATTAAAAGAAAACAAATTCTGGCCAGGCACAGCAACTCACTCCTATCCTCCTAGTATTTTGGGAGGTCAAGGCAAGAGGATCACTTGAGCCCAAGAGTTCAAGACCAGCCTGGCCAACATAGCAAGACTCTGTCTCAACAAAAAAAGAAAAAAGAAAAATTAGCCAGGTGTAGTAGCCCGTGCCTGTAATCCCAGCTATTCAGGAGACTGAGGTTAGAGGATCACTTGATCCCAGGAGGTCAGGGCTGCAGTGAGTCATGATTGTGTCACTATCCTCCAGCCTGAATGGCAGAGCAAGACCCTGTCTCTAATTTTTAAAAAAGTACATAAGAGCCGGCTTGGTGGCTCAGCCTGTAATCCCACGCCTTTGGGAGGCTGAGGTGAGTGG
>NW_007245638.1:1184543-1187916 GCF_000164805.1 Carlito syrichta
ACTACAGGTGCACACTACCACGCCTGGCTAATTTTTTATTTATTGTAGAGATGAGGTCTCACCAAGTTGCCCGGGCTGGTCTCGAACCCATAGGTGCAGGCAATCCACTCTCCTCAGCCTCCCAAAGTACTGGGATTCCAGGGTGAGACACCGAGCTCAGCCCCCTTTTTTTTCTTTTTTGTGCAACTGCTTTTCTTTTTTTTTCTTCCTTCCTTCCTTTTTTTTTTTTTTTTTGAGTCAGAGTCTCTGTCTCCCAAGCTGGAGGGCAGTGGTAGTATCACAGCTTACCACAGTCTTGACTTCCTGGACTCAGGGAATTATTCTGCCTTGGCCTCCCAAGTAGCTGAGCCCACAGGAGTACACCACCATGCCTGGCTAATTTGTTTTTATTTTTATTTTTAAAATAGAGACGAAGTCTGGCCAGGCTTGGTTGGCTCAGCCTGTAATCCCAGCACTTTGGGAGACTGAGGCGAGTGGATTGCCTGAGCTCGCGGGTTCAAGACCAGCCCAGGCAACTTGGCAAGACCTTGTCTCTACAATAAATCAAAAATTAGCCAGGCGTGGTAGTGCACACCTGTAGTTCCAGCTACTTGGAAGGCTGAGGTGAAAGGATCGCCAAAGCCCAGCAGGTTGTTGCCGGGGTGACCATGAGCATGCCACTGCACTCCAGCCTGGGAGATGGAGTGCAACTCAAAGACTCCAACTCAAAAAATAATAATATTAATAAAATTAAAAATAAAATAGAAATGAAGTCATGCTATGTTGCTTAGGCTGGTCTCCAACTCCTGGGCTCAAGCAATTCTCCCACCTCGGCCTCCCAAAGTATTGAATTAAGGCATGAGCCTCTTTTCTTTTTTTCTTTCTTTTTATTATTTATTTTATTTTTAAAAATTTTTTTATTTTTTGAGTTGGAGTCTCACTCTGTCACCCAGACTGGAGTGCAGTGACCGCTCTCGGCCACCACAGCCTCTACCTGCTGGGCTCCGGCGATCCTTCCGCCTCAGCCTTCCGAGTAGATGGAACCACAGGCGCGCGCTACCACGCCAAGCTCATTTTTTGATTTATTGTAGAGATGAGGTCTCGCCAATTTGCCCAGGCAGGTCTCGAACTCAGAGGCTCAGGCAATCCACTTATCTCAGCCTCCCAAGGCGTGGGATTACAGGATGAGCCACCGAGCCTGGTCCTTTTTTTTTTTTTTTTTAATGAGTTGAGGTTTCATTATGTCTCCCCAGGCTGGAGTGCAGTGGCACAATCACAGCCCACTGTAGCCTCAATCAACTTCCCTGGCTTAGATGGTCCACCCTCCTCAGCTTCCAGAGTAGCTGGACTACAGTTGCACGCCACTATGTCCGGCTTAATTTTGGATTTTTCTGTAGAGACGAGACTATTTTGGCTAGGCCGGTCTGGAACTCCTAGGCTCAAATAATCCTTCCACCTAGACCTCCCCAAGTGCTGGGATTACAGGTATGAACCACTGCACCCAGCCTTCCTTTGTTTTGTATGTAATTTTTTCTCTCTCTCTCTCTGGGTTCTTTTATGATTTTTAAAATCCCAATAAAAAGATATTTCACAATGGTAAAGTTTTGAGATGGATCTTAAATTTAGTAATTTTTTTTTTTTTTTTTTTTGAGTTGGAATCTCACTCTGTCTCCCAGACTGGAGTGCAGTGGCCGCTCCTGGCCACCTGCTCCAGGGATTCTTCCGCCTCAGCCTTTCGAGTAGCCGGAATTACAGGCGCGTGCTACCACGGCCCGCTAATTTTTTTTTTTTTTTTTTAGTTAGAGTCTCACTCTGTCGCCCAGACTGGAGTGCAGTGGCCGCTCACGGCCACTGCAGCCTCGCTTGTGGGCTCCGGCGATCCTTCCGCCTCAGCCTTCCCAGTAGCCGGAATTAGAGGCATGCGCTACCACGCCCGGCTGATTTTTTTTTTAAATTTATTGTAGAGATGAGGTCTCACTGCCCAGACAGGTCTCGAACCCGCGGGCTCAGGCAATCCACTCACCTCAGCCTCCCAAAGGTGCGGGATTACAGGCTGAGTCACCGAGCCCGGCTTAATTTCTTAATTTATTGTAGAGATGAGATCTCGCCAACTTGCCCAGGCGGGTCACAAACCCGCAGGCTCAGGCAATCCACTCACCTTAGCCTCCCAAAGGCGCGGGATTACAGGCTGAGCCACCGAGTCCGGTTTAGTAATTTTTTGTTGTTGTTTTGTATTTTGAGTCAGTCTCACTCTGTCATCCAGGCTGGAGTGCAGTGGCACACTCATGGCCATTGCAGCCTTGATCTGCTGTGCTCAGGTGATCCTTTCGCCTCAGTTTTACAAGTAGCTGGAACTACAGGCGCACACCACCACACCCAGCTAATTTTTTTGATTTATTGAAGAGATGAGGTCTTGCCAAGTTGCCCAGGTTGGTCACAAAACCCTGGGTTCAGGTAATCCTCTCACTTCCACCTCCCAAAGTGCTGGAATTGCAGGTGTGAGCCACCATGCCCAGCCTGATCTTAAATTTATTTTGCTTCATGTTTGGTGAGATTTTCAATTTGAAAACTCATTCAAGTCTGAGAAATTTAATTTACAGAGAAAGTTTGTTTAACTGACCTTTACTTAATTGCCTTTCTAGAGCCGGGCGTGGTGGCTCACATCTGTAATTCCAGCACTTTGGGAGGTGGAGGTGAGAGGACTGCCTGAGCCCAGCAGATTGAGGCTGCGGTGGCCATGAGTGCCTAGGGGTTCAAGACCAGCCTGGGCAACTTGGCGAGACCTTGTCTCTACAATAAATCAAAACATTAGCCGGGCATGGTGACACACAACTATAGTTCCAGATACTAGAAAGGCTGAGGCAGAAGGATTGCCTGAGCCCAGCTGGTCGAGGCTATGGTGGCCATGGAGTGGCCACTGCACTCCAGCCTGGGCGACGGAGTTAGACTCCAACTAAAAAAAAAAAAAATTGCCATCCCAGATTAACCCACATCCTCCTTATTTGTTATAGTGATTACATAAATTAGTTAAACCTGATATATGACAATGAATATGAGTATGAAAAGAGTTGTTACCGTGAAAACAAAGCTGAAAACTTTGGGAAAAATTTGATAAAGGTAAGTTGATTATTTTAGAATAATTCACCACTCAGATTGCTTTGAAGGTGACTTTAAGTTCTTCCTCTTCATTGAAGAAATTGAAATTGAAAATTTGAGACAGTGCACTATAGAAAATACATTACAAATGGCTTAGAGAGCCAATCAACAAACACGCAAAAAAAATTTTTAAAAAAATCCTTGACCTCAGCCGGGCTCGGTGGCTCAGCCTGTAATTCCGTGCCTTTGGGAGGCTGAGGTGAGTGAATTGCTTGAGCCCGCGGGTTCGAGACCCGCC